>NC_082726.1:9836440-9939870 GCF_030144855.1 Hypanus sabinus | reverse complement strand
ATCCAACCCTGTGTGACCCCCCCACTGATCCAACCCTGTGTGATCACCCCCACTGATCCAACCCTGTGCGATCACCCCACTGATCCAACCCTGTGTGACCCCCCCACTGATCCATCCCTGTGTGACCCCCCCCCACTGATCCAACCCTGTGTGATCACCCCACTGATCCAACCCTGTGTGACCCCCCCACTGATCCATCCCTGTGTGACCCCCCCCCCAGTGATCCAACCCTGTGTGATCCCCCCCCCACTGATCCAACCCTGTGTGATCACCCCCCCCCACTGATCCAACCCTGTGTGACCCCCCCACTGATCCAACCCTGTGTGATCACCCCACTGATCCAACCCTGTGTGACCCCCCCACTGATCCATCCCTGTGTGACCCCCCCCCAGTGATCCAACCCTGTGTGATCCCCCCCCCACTGATCCAACCCTGTGTGATCACCCCCCCTCTGATCCAACCCTGTGTGACCCCCCCCACTGATACAACCCTGTGTGATCACCCCCCCCACTGATCCAACCCTGTGTGACCCCCCCACTGATCCAACCCTGTGTGATCACCCCCCCCCACTGATCCATCCCTGTGTGACCCCCCCCACTGATCCAACCCTGTGTGATCCCCCCCCCACTGATCCACCACTGTGTGACCCCCCCCCACTGATCCAACCCTGTGTGACCCCCCCCACTGATCCAACCCTGTGTGATCACCCCCCCACTGATCCACCCTGTGTGACCCCCCCCCACTGATCCAACCCTGTGTGACCCCCCCCCACTGATCCACCACTGTGTGACCCCCCCCCCACTGATCCAACCCTGTGTGACCCCCCACTGATCCAACCCTGTGTGATCCCCCCCCACTGATCCAACCCTGTGTGACCCCCCCACTGATCCAACCCTGTGTGATCCCCCCCCACTGATCCAACCCTGTGTGATCTCCCCCCCCACTGATCCAACCCTGTGTGACCCCCCCCATTGATCCAACCCTGTGTGACCCCCCCACTGATCCAACCCTGTGTGACCCCCCCCCACTGATCCAACCCTGTGTGATCACCCCCCCCACTGATCCATCCCTGTGTGACCCCCCCCACTGATCCAACCCTGTGTGATCCCCCCCCCCACTGATCCAACCCTGTGTGATCACCCCCCCCACTGATCCATCCCTGTGTGACCCCCCCCCACTGATCCAACCCTGTGTGACCCCCCCCACTGATCCAACCCCTGTGTGACCCCCCCCCACTGATCCAACCCTATGTGATCCCCCCCCCACTGATCCAACCCTGTGTGACCCCCCCACTGATCCAACCCTGTGTGACCCCCCCCACTGATCCAACCCTGTGTGACCACCCCCCACTGATCCAACCCTGTGTGATCCCCCCCCCACTGATCCAACCCTGTGTGACCCCCCACTGATCCAACCCTGTGTGACCCCCCCCACTGATCCAACCCTGTGTGATCCCCCCACTGATCCAACCCTGTGTGACCCCCCCCACTGATCCAACCCTGTGTGACCCCCCCCACTGATCCAACCCTGTGTGACCCCCCCCACTGATCCAACCCTGTGTGATCCCCCCCACTGATCCATCCCTGTGTGACCCCCCCCCACTGATCCAACCCTGTGTGATCCCCCCACTGATCCAACCCTGTGTGACCCCCCCCACTGATCCAACCCTGTGTGACCCCCCCCACTGATCCAACCCTGTGTGATCCCCCCCCACTGATCCATCCCTGTGTGACCCCCCCCCACTGATCCAACCCTGTGTGACCCCCCCCACTGATCCAACCCTGTGTGACCCCCCCACTGATCCAACCCTGTGTGACCCCCCCCACTGATCCAACCCTGTGTGATCCCCCCCACTGATCCATCCCTGTGACCCCCCCCCACTGATCCAACCCTGTGTGCTCACCCCCCCCACTGATCCAACCCTGTGTGATCACCCCACTGATCCAACCCTGTGTGATCCCCCCCCCCACTGATCCAACCCTGTGTGACCCCCCCCCACTGATCCAACCCTGTGTGACCCCCCCACTGATGCAACCCTGTGTGACCCCCCCACTGATCCAACCCTGTGTGATCTCCCCCCCCACTGATCCAACCCTGTGTGACCCCCCCCACTGATCCAACCCTGTGTGACCCCCCCCACTGATCCAACCCTGTGTGACCCCCCCACTGATCCAACCCTGTGTGACCCCCCCACTGATCCAACCCTGTGTGATCCCCCCCCCACTGATCCAACCCTGTGTGATCACCCCCCCCCACTGATCCATCCCTGTGTGACCCCCCCACTGATCCAACCCTGTGTGATCCCCCCCCCCACTGATCCAACCCTGTGTGACCCCCCCCACTGATCCAACCCTGTGTGATCACCCCCCCCCACTGATCCAACCCTGTGTGACCCCCCCACTGATCCAACCCTGTGTGATCACCCCCCCCCACTGATCCATCCCTGTGTGACCCCCCCCACTGATCCAACCCTGTGTGATCCCCCCCCCACTGATCCACCACTGTGTGACCCCCCCACTGATCCAACCCTGTGTGACCCCCCCCACTGATCCAACCCTGTGTGATCACCCCCCCCACTGATCCACCCTGTGTGACCCCCCCCACTGATCCAACCCTGTGTGACCCCCCCCACTGATCCACCACTGTGTGACCCCCCCCCCACTGATCCAACCCTGTGTGATCACCCCCCCACTGATCCAACCCTGTGTGACCCCCCCCACTGATCCAACCCTGTGTGACCCCCCCCACTGATCCAACCCTGTGTGATCCCCCCACTGATCCAACCCTGTGTGACCCCCCCCACTGATCCAACCCTGTGTGACCCCCCCACTGATCCAACCCTGTGTGATCCCCCCCACTGATCCAACCCTGTGTGATCCCCCCCCCACTGATCCAACCCTGTGTGACCCCCCCCCACTGATCCAACCCTGTGTGATCCCCCCCCCACTGATCCAACCCTGTGTGATCCCCCCCACTGATCCAACCCTGTGTGATCCCCCCCCCACTGATCCAACCCTGTGTGATCCCCCCCCACTGATCCAACCCTGTGTGACCCCCCCACTGATCCAACCCTGTGTGACCCCCCACTGATCCATCCCTGTGTGATCCCCCCCACTGATCCAACCCTGTGTGACCCCCCCCACTGATCCAACCCTGTGTGATCCCCCCCCACTGATCCAACCCTGTGTGATCCCCCCACTGATCCAACCCTGTGTGACCCCCCCCACTGATACAACCCTGTGTGACGCCCCCCACTGATCCAACCCTGTGTGACCCCCCCCCCACTGATCCAACCCTGTGTGATCACCCCCCCCCACTGATCCAACCCTGTGTGACCCCCCCCCACTGATCCAACCCTGTGTGACCCCCCCCACTGATCCAACCCTGTGTGACCCCCCCACTGATCCAACCCTGTGTGACCCCCCCACTGATCCAACCCTGTGTGATCCCCCCCACTGATCCAACCCTGTGTGACCCCCCCACTGATCCAACCCTGTGTGATCACCCCCCCACTGATCCAACCCTGTGTGACCCCCCCACTGATCCAACCCTGTGTGATCACCCCCCCACTGATCCAACCCTGTGTGATCCCCCCCCCCACTGATCCAACCCTGTGTGATCACCCCCCCCACTGATCCAACCCTGTGTGACCCCCCCACTGATACAACCCTGTGTGACCCCCCCCCACTGATCCAACCCTGTGTGACCCCCCCACTGATACAACCCTGTGTGACCCCCCCCACTGATCCAACCCTGTGTGATCACCCCCCCACTGATCCAACCCTGTGTGATCACCCCCCCACTGATCCAACCCTGTGTGACCCCCCCACTGATCCAACCCTGTGTGATCACCCCCCCACTGATCCAACCCTGTGTGATCCCCCCCCCACTGATCCAACCCTGTGTGACCCCCCACTGATCCAACCCTGTGTGACCCCCCCCACTGATCCAACCCTGTGTGACCCCCCCCACTGATCCAACCCTGTGTGATCCCCCTCCCACTGATCCAACCCTGTGTGACCCCCCCACTGATCCAACCCTGTGTGACCCCCCCCCACTGATCCAACCCTGTGTGACCCCCCCCACTGATCCAACCCTGTGTGACCCCCCCACTGATCCAACCCTGTGTGACCCCCCCACTGATCCAACCCTGTGTGACCCCCCCACTGATCCACCACTGTGTGACCCCCCCCACCTGACTCCTTGTGACACCCTTCCTTAACTCCCCAAGTTTTTGTGACCCCTCCCCCGCCACCACCGGAACTCTTAGAGGCAGCTCCCCCCCTCCGCCGTCCCAGACCCTGTGTGTTAAACCCATACCGCTCTCACCCTTGTTACCCTCTTACACCCTACCTCTGTGTGACCCCAGTGACCCTTTGAAGCTCCACCTTGTACTTGGTGTTCACCCCTCCACCATTGTTCTTTTGTCCTGGCAGCTGTGCTAGGGACAGGAAACCTGTTGCTTCAACAGCTCTGTCACTGTACTATACGTCCTGGTATCTTTACAATGCGAGTGGAAACTTTCCTCCCTGACTAAGGTTTTAAGTTTTGTTTAAGTGTCTGATTTGGTGTCAGAGTGCTTTGTACAATCTGTCATTCCACTTGAACAAAGATAACCTACAGGGGAAAGTTGTTTGCAGTTGTTTGTAGTACCTTAGAATTTGATTGGAGTTTTGGCAGTTCTGCTCTTGGATGCAGACACAGTTTGTTGATGTAACATGCTCCTGATCCAACAGAACATCGGATTGATCTGTGTTCACTGACCATTGAAGCATTAACCTCTGGTTGTTCCTTTGGTTTGAAAGGTGGCGAAGGCCGTGTCTCACTCTCTGAACAACTGTGTGAACTGTTTACCTGGGCAGAAGGATGTGGACATGGCTCTTAAAAGTATCGGAGAGTCCAGCAAGAAGCTGCTGGTGGACTTGGTAAGATTTAAGTTAAGCATGCTCCAGAGCTGTAAACTGGTCTTTGGGTGTGTCCGTTCACTTATGCATCCATCGATAAATGATATGAACTTCAGAGCTCACACTGCGAGCACTTTCAATGACACCTTCGTTCTCCCTTACTGAGATTATGCCTGATCCCTTCCTGTCATGACGGGCATACGTAACTTGTGGCAGATTTGATTCTCATTGTGTGCAGAGACTCAGGTTTGCACAGATGTCTTTCCTCTTCACAGTTCTGATATAAACAAACGCCCATCAGTCTTCCTCAGCATGGTGTGAGTCTGTCAGGCTCTGGTTGAATCATGTCCCACAGCTTTTAGAGTCATAGACAATAGGTGCAGAAGTAGACCATTCAGCCCTTTGAGCCTGCATTCTGAGATCATGGCTGATCATCTACTATCAATACCCGGTTCCTGCCTTGTCCCCATATCCCTTGATTCCCCTATCCATAAGATACTATCTAGCTCCTTCTTGAAAGCATCCAGAGAATTGGCCTCCACTGCCTTCTGAGGCAGTGCATTCCAGACCCCCACAACTCTCTGGGAGAAGAAGTTTTTCCTTAACTCTGTCCTAAATGACCTACCCCTCATTCTCAAACCATGCCCTCTGGTACTGGACTCTTCCAGCATCTGGAACATATTTCCTGCCTCTATCTTGTCCAATCCCTTAATAATCTTATATGTTGCAATCAGATCCCCTCTCAATCTCCTTAATTCCAGCATGTACAAGCCCAGTCTCTCTAACCTCTCTGCGTCCCAGGAATTAACCTTGTGAATCTACGCTACACTTCCTCTACAGCCAGGATGTCCTTCCTTAACCCTGGAGACCAAAACTGTACACAATACTCCAGGTGTGGTCTCACCAGGGCTCTGTACAAATGCAAGAGGATTTCCTTGCTCTTGTCCTCAATTCCCTTTGTAATAACATTCCATTAGCCTTCTTCACTGCCTGCTGCCCTTGCTCATTCACCTTCAGTGACTGATGAACAAGGACTCCTAGATCTCTTTGTATTTCTCCCTTACCTAACTGTACACCGTTCAGATAATAATCTGCCTTCCTGTTCTTACTCCCAAAGTGGATAAGCTCACACTTATTCACATTAAACGTCATCTGCCAAGTATCTGCCCACTCACCCAGCCTATCCAAGTCACCCTGAATTCTCCTAACATCCTCATCACATGTCACACTGCCACCCAGCTTAGTATCATCAGCAAGTTTGCTGATGTTATTCTAAATGCCTTAATCTAAATCGTTGATGTAAATCGTAAACAGCTGTGGTCCCAATACCGAGCCCTGTGGCACCCCACTAGTCACCACCTGCCAGTCCGAGAAACACCCATTCACCGTTACCCTTTGCTTTCTGTCTGCCAACCACTTTTCTATCCATGTCAATATCTTCCCCCCAATGCCATGAGCCAATCTCCTATGTGGGTCCTTATCAAATGCCTTCTGAAAATCAAGGTACACTACATCCACTGGATCTCCCTTGTTTAATTTCCTGGTTACATCCTCGAAAAACTCCAACAGATTAGTCAAACATGATTTGCCCTTGGTAAATCCATGCTGGCTCGGCCCAATCCTATCACTGCTATCTAGATATGCCACTATTTCATCTTTAATAATGGACCTTAGCATCTTCCCCACTACTGATGTTAGGCTGACAGGACGATAGTTCTCTGTTTTCTCCCTCCCTCCTTTCTTAAAAGGTGTAATAACATTAGCCATTCTCCAATCTTCAGGAACGGATCCTGAATCGAAGGAACATTGGAAAATGATTACCAATGCATCTGCAATTTCCAGAGCCACCTCCTTTAGTACCCTAGGACGCAGACCATCTGGACCTGGGGATTTGTCAGCCTTCAGTCCCATCAGTCTACTCATCACTGTTTCCTTCCTAATGTCAATCTGTTTCATTTCCTCTGTTACCCTATGTCCTTGGCCCATCCATACATCTGGGAGATTGTTTGTGTCTTCCCTAGTGAAGACAGATCTAAAGTACGCATTAAATTCTTCTGCCATTTCTCTGTTTCCCGTAACAATTTCACCCAATTCATTCTTCAAGGGCCCAACATTGTTCTTAACTATCTTCTTTCTCTTCACATACCTAAAAAAGCTTTTGCTATCCTCCTTTATATTCCTGGCTAGCTTGTGTTCGTACCTCATTTTTTCTCCCCGTATTGCCTTTTTAGTTAAGTTCTGTTGTTCCTTAAAAATTTCCCAATCATCTGTCCTCCCACTCACCTTAGCTCTGTCATACTTCTTTTTTTTTTAATGCTATGCAATCTCTGACTTCCTATGTCAATCATTGTGGCCCCTTTGAATCCTTCCTTCTCTGGGGGGTGAACTGATTTTGCACCTTGTGCATTATTCCCAAGAATAATTATTCCCATTGCTGTTCCACTGTCTTTTCTGCTAGGATATCCATCTAGTTAACTTTGGCCAGCTCTTCCCTCATGGCTCCATAGTCTCCTTTGTTCAACTGCAACACTGACACCTCCGATCTGCCCTTATCCTTCTCAAATTGCAGATAAAAACTTATCATATTATGGTCACTACCTCCTAATGGCTCCTTTACTTCAAGATCGCTTATCAAATCCTGTTAATTACACAACAGTAAATCCAGAATAGCCTTGTCTCTGGTCGGCTCTCGTACAAGCTGTTCCAAGGCACAGTTCCCTTAGACACTCTACGAACTCCCTATCCTGGGGTCCAGCACCAACCTGATTCTCCCAGTTCACCTGCATGTTGAAATCCCCCATAACTACTGCGACATTACCTTTGCCACATGCCAATGTTAACTCCCTATTCAACTTGCACCCAATATCCAAGCTACTGTTTGGTGGCCTATAGACAACACCCATTAGGGTCTTTTTGCCCTTACTGTTCCTCAGTTCTATCCACACAGACTCTACTTCTCCTGACCCTATGTCCCCCCTTGCAAAGGACTGAATCTCATTCCTCACCAACAGAGCCACCCCACCCACTCTGGCTACATTTATGTCCCTATGATAGCACGTATACCCTTGTACATTCATTTCCCAGGTCTGATCTCCCTGCAGCCATGTCTCCGTTATCCCAACAACATCATAGTTACCCATTCGCACCTGAGCTTCAAGCTCATCCGCCTTATTTCTGATACTTCGTGCATTCAGATATAGAATTTTTAACCCATTTCTCCTCTCTCTGTTTAAATCACTGCCTATTGTGCTTAACCCAGCTCCCTGAACTCCCATCGGGCTATATTGAATTTTGTTGTCCTTCCTAAATTTACTTATTCTTTCTGCACATTTAACTCCATGTTCCATCAGACCATCCCTCTGTACATGTGTCCTCCTTATCACTTGTTCCGCCTCACCTTCCTCTACTCACACTTAATATTCCGGAACCGTGTAGTCCCCAGCTGTCCTTTATTCTTCATGTCGCTATCCTCTCTCACATTCTGGATCCCTGCACCCTGCAAATTTAGTTTAAACCCCCCCAAGAAGCACTAGCAAACTTTCCTGCAAGGATGTTAGTACCACTCCAGTTCAGGTGTAAACCGTCCCGTCGGAACAGATCCCACCTTCCCTGGAACAAAGCCCAATTATCTAAAAACCTGAAGCCCTCCCTCCTGCACCATCCTCTCAGCCACGTATTAATCTGTATAATCCTTCTGTTCCTTGCCTCACTCGCACGTGGCACAGGTAGCAATCCTGAGATTGTTACCCTGGAGGTCCTGCCCTTCAGCTTCGCACCTAACTCCCTGAACTCACTACGCAGGACCCCCTCACTCATCCTACCTATGTCGTTGGTCCCTACGTGGACCACAACATCTGGGTTGTTGCCCTCCCTCTCGAGAATAACCTGCACCTGATCTGAGATGTCCCGGACCCCGGCACCAGGGAGGCATGGGATACGGCACACCTCTGCACAGAAACATGCCCTTCAGTCTCCTTTAGATAGTCTTGTGCCATTAAACTACCCAGGCCATTGACCTGCCCCTGGACTGTAGCCCTCCATACCCCTCCCATCCATGAAGCTATTCAAATTTGTGTGAAATGTTGAAATTAACCCTTAATCCACCACTTGTGCTGGCAGCACTGTCACCACTCTCTAAAACAGGGGTGGGCAAACTTTTTGACTTGTGGGCCACAAAGGGTTCTAAAATTTGACAAGGGGGCCGGACCAGGAGCAGATGGATGGAGTGTTTGGTAATACACCTCATAAGAGAAAATAAAATATCATGGGATATGTAGAAAACATGTGCTTTAATTTCAATTGAAAATGAACAAATGCATTACAACAAAATATCTGTCTTTGAAGTCCCATGGTATTTAGCTATTTATTGAAATGACTTTTAAAACACTGAAAATTAAATGAATAAAATACAGCTTTTTTTAATAGTAACAGTTATTATTTTAAAGTACTGAAAATTCTGTTATCCTTCAAGATATTATCATCATCACTCTCCTGACTGTCTTTATTTCAAAAACGGTAGGAGATGCAGGTCTACTTGTCCTGCTCCTTCTTATTCAATTGTCCCCTGTGCCAAAACTCATCAACAACCAGCACAAGGACAGAACAGTGACAGCGCGCCAGTATGCGGACCGCGTTATTTGATCTGGAGCGCATTTTTTATTTTGAGAACGTACGTGCACCTGCGCACTACTCATGTCCATCACTTAACAGAAATGACATGTAACATGTAAGGCTTATTGAAAAAATATTTTCAAATGCATTCTTTACATAACACAACGAAGAAACTTATTTTTAATTTCAGTGGGAACAGTGTTGTTGGTCTCCCTTTTTAGCCAGCGCATCAAAGTCTGGATTTAGTTTTGTTGTGGCGATTCTCAGGATGGATCTGAGGTGTTGGTCAGTTAACTTGGATCTGTGGCTGGCTTTGTTGATGTTCGTGATGCTGAACGCCTGTTCACTCAAATAGGTCGAGCCGAACAAAGAGTAAAGCGCTAAAATTACGACACGGAGTCGGTAACTGCAGTCGAAGAAAAAAACTTTATTCGAAATCCCCAGCCTCACTTTTAAGCCTCCCTCAACCTGCCCCCCCTGCGCAGAGGCTCCAAAGCTCTGTGCTCACAAATCCCCGCAGGCTATCTCCCTTAGCCGGAACGCTGGCTAATTGTGAGCCGGTTCGGATGTGCCAAGAAATGAGTCGCCACAAATGTATATAGAGTGCGTCATCTATTGGGAAAACGCCAGAATTGCGGGGAAAAAACGTTAACAAGGTTTATTAATATAATTTCATCAAGTTCTGCGGGCCGGATTAAAAAGCTTAACGGGCCACATATGGCCCCCGGGCCGTAGTTTGCCCATGCCTGCTCTAAAACCTTTCATCTTTTACCATTAACCCATAACCTCTCACCCAAACTCAGTTGAAAAGGCCTGCTTATATTTACCCTTTCTATATTGCTTAGGATTTTGTACACCTCTATCAAATCTCCCCTCAGTCTTCTACATTCCAAGGAATATAGTCCTAACCTATTCAATCTTTTCCTGTAACACAGGTCCTCAAGTCCCAGCAACATTCTTGTGAATTTTCTCTGCACTTTCAATCTTATTTACGTATTTCCTGTTGGTAGGATGCAAAACTACACTCAATGTTCCAAATTAGGCCTCATCAGTGTCTTATACAACTTCAACATAACATCCCATCTTCTGTACTCAATGCATTGATTTATGAAGGCCAGTGTACCAAGAGCTTTCTTTACAATCCTGTCTATCTGTGAAACCAATTTCAAGGATTATGGATCCCTTTGTTCTACTGCGCTCTTTGGTGCCCTACCACTCACCATTTAGACCTACCCTGGTTGGTCCACCCGAAGTACAACATCTCACACTTGTCTGCATTAAATTCCAGCTGGTCTAGATCCCACTGCAACCTATAATAGCCTTCCTGACTGTCCACTACATCCCATTCTTGGTGTCATCCACAAACTTGCTGATCCAGCTAACCACATTATCATCCAGATCATTGATACTGATGACAAAACAATGGACCCAGCACCGACTTCTGCGGTTCACCACTAGTCCCAGGCCTCCAGTCAGAGAGACAACCATCTACTGTCACTCTCTGATTTCTCCCACAAAGCAGTTGCTACCTCATCTTGAATGCCAAGTGACTGAACCTTCTCGTCCAACCTCCCATGTGGGACCTTGTCAAATGCCTTGCTAAAGTCCATGTAGACAACATTCACTACCTTGCCTTCATCAACTTTCCTGGTAACTTCCTCGATAAACTCTATAAGATTGATTAGACATGACCTACCATGCATGAAACCATACTGACTATCCCCAATCAATCCATATCTGTCCAAATACTGATATATATCCGGTCAATAATACCTTTCAATAACTTTCCCACTGATGTTAAACACACTGTTCAAAAATATATCCTGTTTTATTTTTAGAAATTTTCTGAAACAGTGGAACAACGTTATCCTATCCTCCATTGCCACATCAGTCGCTATGGGTGATTTAATCATCTCTGCTAGGGCTCCTACAACTTGTGCACTTGCCTCCCACAGGCCACTTGCCTCCCACAGGATCTTGGCGAACACCTTGTCAGGCCCTGGGGATTTATCTACTGTGATTTGCCTTAAGTCAGCAAATGTCTCCTCCTCGTAATCTGTACAGGGTTCATGACCTCGCTGCTGCTTCACCTCACTTCCTGCTTCACCTCTGTGTCCTTCTCCCAGATAAACACAGACGTAAAAAATTTTCAGGTCTCAGGGAACCCCTGCATAATAATTATTACATCTGGAGCTCATGGTACATTAGCATGATCAGTAAGTTGTAGATATAATAATCCAAAAATAATTGTCAATGGTCTTTGAATGTAAGTTTTAAAAACTCAGTAGGCTCAGTAGATTTAATTTAAATAAGGGCTGTAAATTGATTTTAATTAAAAAGCTTTACTGCTTGTTTTGAGATTCCAACACCCATTTAAAATAATCAGCTATTTTACGTGTCATATGGCTGTGATTTGTAGCTCAGTGTCTTTTCAGTTTTGCTGGAGCCATTGCTGCATCTGTGAATTGTTTACCACAGACCAGGCACAATGGAATCGGGGTTAATCAGTCACGGCATGTAAAAATTCCTTCTTGGACTGAAAATTTCCCTCCAATTTTCTACTACACAGGTAAAGTTTGTTCACTCCCATAAGTCAGTAAAGGGAAGATGAGTTGGGTAACTCAGGAGGGAGAGGCTGATGCCCATTCAATACTCGAAAAACACATTTCATGCTCCTCACAAGCTTACCATCCTCCCCTCCGTGCAATACAGCGCTCCCCAATTACCAGCGGCCTCCCCTATCTCACATCAAGAACTGAGAATAAACTCGGTCCAATTGCACACTGCTGTACTGGGCTGAGAGAACTCTAACGAGATTGTTAACAGGGCTGCTTGTCACTGCCCACCGTTGTGAGCTGTTTATTTTTTTCACGATCTGTTGAGAAACTCTGGGTTAGAGTGTTTGTAAGTTTTGGCGTGTGAGTGATATTTGTTTTTTATTTTGGAAATAAGTGGGTTATGATCTCTTTGCAATCCTCACCAACATCCCCACCCTTCCCGCGCGGCCCCTCAAGCTGCCGCCAAGCACCAAGAGCTTCCAGGAGGCGCAGAGTGAACTGAACCAAGCTGCAGCGGATCTGAACCAGTCTGCGGGCGAGGTGGTCCACGCATCCCGAGGAACCAGTCGGCAGCTGGCTGCCGCTTCCGGAAAGTTTAGTGAAGACTTTGACGAGTTCCTGGATGCAGGGATTGAAATGGCTGGGCAGGCTCAGGTAAGCAGATCCCGTGCTGGATCGGAGTGCTCAGGTTCAAGGGTTCTAATCTCAAATCCGAACAGGGATGGGACACGGTAACTTGTGAGCCCTCTGACACAGAGTCTTGGGATTCAGGGTGGAAGATGGCGACATCAACTCCTCTTTACACTTTACATCCAGCCAATAATAAGTAACCTAAAGTACAATCCCACACACTTGTCATCATGGGCAGGATGGGCCGAAGGGCCTTGTGTACATGCTGTATTGCTCCACTGTTCTGCGGCTTGTCTGGACTAAGTTCTACCAACAGCCACCCCTCTTCCCTTCCTAGCTGTGATTCACCAGTCTGGATGTGAGAGGGTAGATCTGGGGAGGGAATCTGGGAGAAGGCTGAAAGAGCAGATGGAACTATGTGATGAGAACGAAGGGGAGAGGTTGAAGGAGGAGGGTAGAAATGAACGCATAGAGCTATGGAGTTCTACAACACAGAAACAGGCCATTTGCCCCACCAGATCCCTGCTGAACTTCACACAGATCTGCTCTCATTTTCACATATCCCGATTACAATCATATCCTTCTCTGCGTGCTTATTCATGTGTTGGTTAAAATGCTTCCTAAGCGGTGACTATATCTGATTCTACCAACATCTTTAGCTATCACACACTCTCCATGTGAAAAAAAAGCTTCTGCCTGCAATTCCCTTTAAATCTTCTTCCCTTCACCTTAAATCTTCTTCCCCTCACCTTAAACCTTTAAACTCCTGCTTTTGATACCCCTCCCATGGGAAAATATACTGACTGTCTAACCCATCTGTGCCTCTCCTAATCTTATATACTTATTTCAGGTTACCCGTCACCATCCTTCATCGAGGGAGCATTGTCAGCATGGCTTTGTGTGGGGGAAATTGTTTCCACTAATTTGATTGAGTTTCATGAAGAGGTAACCAAGAGGAATAACAGGGGCAAGGGTGCAGATGTTGTCTACATGGACTTTAGGAAGTTCTTTGACAGGCTCCCGTGTGGTAGGGTGGTCTGAAAGGTCAGGCCTCATGGGATCCAGTGTGAGGTAGTTAATTGGATATATAATTGGTTTGTTGGACGGGATGGGTGGGCAGCAGTGGAAGGTTGTTTCAGAGGCCAATGAACAGCAGTGCTACAGGGATTGGTGCAGGAACCTCTGTCGTTTGTCAGCCATATTAATGATTCAGATGAAATGGAGGTGGTGTAGTTACAGCATACACAAGAAGTGCTGGAGAAACTCAGCAGGCCAGGCAGCATCTATGGAAACGAGTACGGTCAACAGGACTGCCGAAGGTTCTCAGATGAACTGAACATGTTGCTCAGAGGGAATTTATCTTCAGACAGGTACAGAATGATACACCTTAGGAAGTTAAACCAAAGCAGGATTTGAAAAGAGAATGGCAGGGCGCTGGGGAGGATTGTTGAACAAGAGAGCGAGAGGTACAGGTACAGCGGAGATGTTGTGTGGAATGCTTGCCTTCGTTGGACTGGGCAATGAGTATGAGAGTGGGGAAGTAGTGTTACAGAAGGACTAGATGTTGGTGAGACCACACCTGGAGTATTGTGCATAGTTCTGGTAGCCCAGCTATAGGGAAGGATGTGATTCATCCCGAGCGGGTGCAGGAAAGATTTATTTTATTTAGTGATATATCACAAAATAGTCCCTTTTGGCCCCTCGAGCCACAGCACCCATAAACCCCCAGTTTAACACTAGTCTAATGGAGGGACAGTTTACAATGACCAATTAACCTATTAACTGATGGTGGAAGGAAACCGGAGCACTCGGAGGAAACCAATGCATTCCACAGGGAGGACCTACAGGCTCCTCACAAATTATGTTGAACTGAACTCTCGAGGTATAATAGAGTCTATACCACTGCTATACCACCATAGTATTTACCAGGGTTAGGCTGGGATTGTTTATACTGGAGTGAAGGAGGCTAAAGAGGTTTATAAAATTGTAAAGAATGTAGATTAGATGGGTAGACACACTTTCCCAGGGTAGGAGAGTCTAAAACTAGCAGGTACAGGCTTAAAGTGAGAAGGGGGTGATTTTCTTTTTCACTTTATCTGAGAATCGTGCTTTGTGTGAACATTAGCTCTGGCTCATTTGGTGTTCTTTGTTCCCTCCTGGCGTGCCTCTTGGATTCTCTTTTCCAAGGGCTGTAGAGGTTAGGTCAATGAGGTAGTTAAAGAGAAAATGGATTAACTTTTGAAGATCAGGAAATTGAGGGCCAGGTGATCTGACACGAGAGAGGGTGAGATCCGCCATGGTCATGGTGAATGGCAGGACAGGCATGAGGAGCCAAATGGCTTACTCCTGATCCCATTTCCTTATGTTCTAATTGAGAAGATCATGGCCTCAGTCCCACAGAGAGCCAGGTTACAACTCCAGTGGAGCCTTGAGGTGTTGCTGCATCGTCAAAGATAAAGCTTTAAGCTAAGACCCCATTGGTTGTTGGGGTAGATCACATGGCTTTTAGGTCCATGTACTGATGGAAGAGGAACATGTGATGTGTCCAAGAGTCAGACTCCAAGCAGCATTTATTAATGCCCAGCTCTCTGAAAAGCTGCATAGAGATCTGAAGCAGCCACTGTGGATGCACTCTCCTGACTCTGTGGTCCTGGACCCCTCGTCAGTGAATCAGAGCATAGTTTCCAGGTCAAAGAAGGCCAGGATGCCCAGGAAGGGATTAGACTGTCAGCATCTATAATTTGGATAGTTATTTAAAAGAAAGGAAATGGCTGTGATTAAAAAGAGGAGATGTGGATTCCCTGGTTATTTCTTTCAGTACAGACATAATGGGCTGAATAGCCTTACGTTTTACAGCTCTGCAGTTCGGTGGTTGCTGCCCTGGAAAGGCTGATTTGCCATTGTCAATAGCAGACCAATGAGAAACAGACAGATTCTTCAAAAACTGAATGTAAGCGTAACGTTTTCACTTGTTTTCATACAGACAAAAGAGGGTCAGATCCAGGTTGTTGGTAACTTGAAGAATATCTCAATGGCTTCCAGCAAGCTGCTGCTCGCTGCCAAATCGCTTTCTGTGGATCCTGCAGCACCCAACGCCAAAAACCTCCTGGCAGCAGCTGCTCGGTAAGTCCTGCTTGCGTCCATTGTACTTGGCCGTAGACCATAAGAAAAAGTAGTGGGATTAGGCCATTTGGCCCATCGAGTCTGTTCCACCATTTCCTTCTCAAAACCATTCTCCCACCTGCTCCCCATAACCTTTCACGCCCTGGGCATCAACCTCTGACTTAAATGCACCCAGTGACCTGGCCTCCACGGCCGCCCGTGACAACAAATTACACAGATTCTCCACTCCTTGGCTAAAGAAACTCCTCCTCGTCTCAATTCTAATAGGACTGTGTCCTCTGGTCTTAGGCTCCCCCACAATAGGAACCATCCTCTCCACATCCTCTCTGCTGAAGCCTTTCAATATTTGATAGGTTTCAATGAGATCCCCCACCCAACTCATTCTTCTGAATCCCAGTGAATACAGGCCTAGAACCATCAAATGCTCCTCATATGACAAGTTTTTCAATCCTGGAATCGTTATTGTGAATCTCCTTTGAACCATCTCCAATGTCAACACATCCTTTCTTAGATAGGCAGCCCAAACTACTCACCAGTGCCTTATAAAGCCTCAGCTTTACATCCTTGTTTCTATATTCTACTCTTCTTGAAATGAATGCTAACATTACATTTGCCTTCCTCACCACTGACTCAGCCTGCTAATTAATCTTTAAGGAATCCGACACAAGGACCCCAAGTCCCTTTGCACCTCAGTTTTTTGTATTTTCCCCCCATTTAGAAAATTGTCAACCCTTTCATTTCTTCTACTTAACTGCATGACCCTGCTCTTCCTGAATCTGTATTACATCTGTCATTTCTTTGCTTATTCTTCTCATCTGTCTTAAGTCCTTCTGTAACCTCTCTGCGTCCTCGGAACTACCCACCCCTCCACCTATCTTTGTATCGTCAACAAACTTAGCCACAAAGCCATCAATTCCATTATCCAAAATCATTGACATATAATGTAAAAAGAATCGGTCTCAACACAGGCCCCTGTAGAGCACAACTCGTCACCGGCAGCCAACCAGAAGAGTCTCCATTTATCCCCAATCTTTGTCTCCTGCCAATCGGTCAGTGGTCTGTTCATGGTGGGATCACCCATGTGAGTCAACACTGGAGTGCCCCCATCAGCTGGGCTCTGTGCCTGCTCAGGAAGTGATGAGTTCTTTATTCCCTGTTGACCGTCTGTTGGCACTACTGAGCTGATCCAATGACTCCTTGGAGCAATAATTTCGCAAGTAGGTGGGGCATCACTCACCATATTTGTGGGATGTTGCTCTGCAAAATTTGTAGGCACCCCACATTATTAGCTTGTTGCCTATCCATAATGATGATTAGCTGTCATTATGTGTTTCAATCCTTGTCTTGTTCTTTGACTCAGTCAGGTCCCTCTGGCTGTTAACCCAGTGTCCGAGTTTGCAGAACTCAAATACTCGGTGAAAATTTCCTTCCGCGTCAGATTATGTTCAGGAACGTGCAGCCCTGCATTCCCCCTCGCCGTGCATTGTCTGTGTTTGGACTCTTAACACTCATCACCTTTTTGTCTAAGATGTGGTCATCTTTCTCAAGTCAAGAGGTTGATGAAAGAGGAGCTTTTAGAAAAGAATTCACTCTGGGGATTTGTGCTAATACTGTATTGCACCACTTCCTGTAATGAATTACATTACTGTTCTGCTGCTTTTATGTTATTAATCTTTTCTGTAAACCTGCTCCGGGCAATTAAGCACGTGATCAATGCTGACACCAAGGGATTGCCGCTGTAACAATATAAACCAATACAATGTCTCCTACTGCGTGGAGCACCACCTTTGAGTATTCCAGCCTTTGACCAACTGAGGAGAAGACCTCAGACCTGATGCAAGATTCCTGTTCTATCAGGCAGGGTGATCTCTGCAGTCTAAAATGCCTCTGAGGAAAGGGTCGCTTCCATCACTTTCTCAAAGCATGGGTCCACAAGATCCTCCCCCTGTCAGGATAAACAAGCTAACACCAATGTTCTCCCTGGCAAACTTTATCATGCTTTAATTCAAAATGCTGGACAAATTCAACAAGTCAAGCAGCATCTATGGAGCAGAATAAACACACAACAGTTCGGGCCACAACCCTTCATTGGTCCTGAAGCATCATCTGTTTATTTCCCTCCATGCTGCCTGATTTGCTGAGGTCCTCCAGCATTTTGTTTGTGTTGCTCAAGATCTGCAGAATCTCTTGTATCTAGCTCCACTCAGTCTGATCTAGTGGACATCAAGAGCTAAAATTAGCATGTCGCAAAGGTAATGCTACGGTTGTAATGGGGGATTTCAACATGCAGGTAGACTGGGAGAATCAGGTTGGTACTGGACCCCAAGAAAGGGAGTTTGTGGAGTGCCTCCGAGATGGATTCTTAGAGCAGCTTGTACTGGAGCCTACCAGGGAGAAGGCAGTTCTGGATCTCGTATTATGTAATGAACCGGATTTGGTAAGGGAACTCAAGGTAAAGGAGCCATTAGGAGGTAGTGACCATAATATGATAAGTTTTAATCTACAATTTGAGAGGAAGAAGGGAAAATTGGAAATGTCAGTATTACAGTTGAACAAAGGGGACTATGGAGCCATGAGGGAGGAACTAGCCAAAGTTGACTGGAAGGATACCCTTGCAGGGATGACAGTGGAACAACAATGGCAGGTATTTCTGGGAATAATTCAGAAAGTGCAGGATCGGTTCATTCCAAAGAGGAAGAAAGAGTCTAAGGGGAGTAGGGGGCGACCGTGGCTGACAAGGGAAGTCAAGGACAGTATAAAAATAAAGGAGAAGTAGTATAACATAGCAAACATGAGTGGGAAGCCAGAGGATTGGGAACCTTTTGAAGAGCAACAGAAGATTACTAAAAAGGCGATATGGGGAGAAAAGATGAGGTACGAAGGTAAGCTAGCCAAGAACATAAAGGAGGATAGTAAAAGCTTCTTTAGGTATGTGAAGAGGAAAAAATTAGTTGAGACCAAAGTTGGGCCCTTGAAGGCAGAAACGGGTGAATTTATTATGGTGAACAAGGAAATGGCAGACGAGTTGAACAGGTACTTTGGATCTGTCTTCACTAGGGAGGACACAGACAATCTCCCAGATGTAATAGTGGCCAGAGGACCTAGGGTAACGGAGGAACTGAAGGAAATTCACATTAGGCAGAATATGGTATCGGGTAGACTGATGGGACTGAAGGTCGATATATCCCCAGGGCCTGATGGTCTGCATCCCAGGGTACTTAAGGAGGTGGCTCTGGAAATCATGGAAGCATTGGTAATCATTTTCCAATGTTCTATAGTTTTAGGATCAGTTCCTGAGGATTGGAAGATAGCTAATGTTATCCCACTTTTTAAGAAAGGAAGGAGAGAGAAAGCAGGGAATTATAGACCAGTTAGCCTGACATCCGTGGTGGGGAAGATGCTGAAGTCAATTATAAAAGATGAAATAAAGGCACATTTGGATAGCAGTAATGGTCCGAGACAGCATGGATTTACGAAGGGGAAATCATGCTTGACTAATCTTCTGGAATTTTTTGAGGATGTAACTGTGAAAATGGACAAGGGAGAGCCAGTGGATGTAGTGTAGCTGGACTTTAAGAAAGTCTTTGATAAGGTTCCACATAGGAGATTAGTGGGCAAAATTAAAGCACATGGTATTGGGGGTAGGGTACTCACATGGATAGAAAATTGGTTGGCAGACAGGAAACAAAGAGTAGGGATTAACGGATCCTTTTCAGAATGGCAGGCAGTGACTATGGGGGTACCGCAAGGCTCGGTGCTGGGACCGCAGCTGTTTACAATATACATTAATGATTTAGATGAAGGGATTTACAGATGACACAAAGGTGGGTAGTAGTGTGAAATATGAGGAGGATGTTAGGAGAATGCAGGGTGACTAGGACGGGTTGGGTGAGTGGGCAGATGCATGGCAGATGCAGTTTAATGTGGATAAATGTGAGATTATCCACTTTGGTGGCAAGAACAGGAAGGCAGATTACTATCTGAATGGTGTCAAGTTAGGAAAAGGGGAAGTACAATGAGATCTGGGTGTCCTTGTTCATCAGTCACTGAAAGTAAGCATGCAGGTACAGCAGGCAGTGAAGAAAACTAATGGCATGTTGGCCTTCATAACAAGGGGAGTTAAGTATAGGAGCAAAGAGGTCCTTCTGTGGTTGTACAGGGCCCTGGTGAGACCCCACCTGGAGTATTGTGTTCAGTTTTGGTCTCCAAATTTGAGGAAGGATGTTCTTGCTATTGAGGGAGTGCAGCGTAGGTTCACGAGGTTAATTCCCAGGATGGCGGGCCTGTCATATGTTGAAAGATTGGAGCAACTGGGCTTGTATACACTGGAATTTAGAAGGATGAGAGGGGATCTGATTGAAACATACAAGATTATTAAGGGATACAAGATTATTAAGGGATTGGACACGCTAGAGGCAGGAAAAATGTTCCCGTTGTTGGGGGAATCCAGAACCAGAGGCCACAGTTTAAGAATAAGGGGTAGGCCATTTAGAACAGAGTTGAGGAAAAACTTTTTCACCCAGAGAGTTGTAGATCTGTGCAACGCTCTGCTTCAGAAGGCAGTGGAGGCCAATTCTCTGGATGCTTTCAAGAAAGAATTAGATAAAGCTCTTAAAGATAGTGGAGTCAAGGGATATGGGGAGAAGGAAGGAACGGGGTACTGATTGTGGATGATCAGCCATGATCACATTGAAAGGTGGTGCTGGCTGGAAGGGCTGAATGGCCTACTCCTGCACCTATTGTCTATTGACATGGCCAACCACGAACTCCCAAATCAGACACTATCCCAAGCTTGGTCATGAGAAGAGCTTCCCAGGCTGAGAGAAGGAAATGTTCAAGGATGTGCTCAAGACCTCGTGAGAACGTACAGTATGACATTTCTACTGATTTGTAGAAGCACAGGACGTAGGAGTTAGTCGTTGTAGGCCTTTCAACGTGATCATGGTTTGATATCCAAATTCAATGCCTGGTGTCCAGTTTCTGCACACATTCCTTGATCCTTTTAGCTCTCACATATCTATGCGTTGTTTATATTTAATCAACTGACTTCTGCTGTGTTTTTTGTAGTGGAGAGTTCTGTCGGTTCACTACTGTCTGGGTGAAGGAAACTCAGGAGGATGAGTATTTGGGATGAGAAACAGGCTCTGCGGTTCACCAAGTCTGTGCTGACCATCAGGAAGCAATTTACACTAAGCCTACCCTAATTATCATACCCATCAGCATTCACTAGGGGCAATTTATGGTGACCACTTAACCCCTTAACTTTGTACTTCTTTGGAGTGGAAGATAACAAGAGCCTCCTGGGGAAACCCTCATGGTCACATCAATCAGTCAATTACACTCTGCACACAGCAGGCTCCTGGACAGAAGGAGTGTGACAATGCCCTTCGAGAGCTCGGGGGTAAGGATCAAGAGTTTGGTCAACTCAGTCCAGCTTGTTCATTTATGGGGCAAACTCCACACAGATAGCACCGAGGTCGGGGCTGAACCGGGGTCACTGGAGCCTTGGGACTGTGGTGTGTCGAGAACCTTGAGGTTATGAGTCAGAAGCACACTCGAACTGCAAAAGAAATTCACCTTCGAACCCCAAGGTTCTGCTTAAGACGTTACAAGCTACTTCAGCATTATTTGTGGGAGAGAAGTGAACTGCAACGCAGTGGCCTGGCCTATAGTTTTGTCTCTACAAAGATTATCGAGAAAGGTATTTGTCCTTAGTTATTGTTTTGAAGGGTAATGCTGTGCTGAGTCTGAATGTCCCTGGTCCCGTATCCTAGCAGCAGCTGTACAGCCCTTTGGGACTCCTGCTGTCAAATGTCCAAAGGGTTGCATCAGTGGCTCTTGACAGGGCATTTCAATCAATAACCCTGTCGAGGCTGAGGAAATAACAGTGAGTGCCTCCATGTTTTGCAGGGCTGTTACAGAGAGCATCAATCAGTTAATTACACTCTGCACGCAACAGGCTCCTGGACAGAAGGAGTGTGACAATGCCCTTCGAGAGCTCGAGGTAAGAATTAAGCAAAGGATCAAGTGTTTGGTCAGCTCAGCCCTGCTCGTTCACTTGTGGACGTATGTTAACTCTGGCCATTTGTGTCGGAAAGCGGGTTGAATTTCATTGTTTGGACCAAGCTTTATAACATTACTGATTCCCATGTTGCATTAAGACTTCACTATCATTGATTCCAGTAAAAATGAGTGCTGAGATCCAATTTCAAATTATCAGAAGCGTATGTTACATCTAACGGCAATCTAAATCTTGCAGGTAAAATATTGAAAACTGCATTCAATGTGGATTTTAATCCAGATCTTACTATGCATAAAGTAAGCATGAAACCTCAAACTCTACACGCCTACAGTCCACTGGGGTGAATTTGATCTGTATCAGAATTTGTGACAGTACCTGTGTAATCGTCGTCGTCATGCACCTGAGTGACTTGCCTCTTCCTGAGAACGGAGGCAGTTTTAAAGATGGTATAGAAGCCAGGACACGTGCTAGTGGAGCTCTGGGTACCACAGCTCAGGAAAGATATGACCGGGTCTCTTGGCACTGAGATCTGGTTACTGCTTACACTGTGGCTCAGAAGGCAGGTGGACTGCAGTCGTGACAGGGGATTCCACAGTTAGAGGAGTAGACATGAGATTGTCTGGATGTGAAAGGGACAGTCAGACGGTGTGTTGCCTCTCAGGTGCCAGGATCAGGGATTGCTCAGATTGGGTCTGTGGGATTCTAAACAGGAGGGTGAGTAGTTAGAAGTCTTGGTACATATTGGCACCAACGACGTGGGCAGGAAAAGGGAAGAGGTCCTGAAGAGAGAACTTGGGCAACTAGGTAGAAAGTTAAATAGCAAGACCTCCAAGATAGAAAGGGTAGGAGTGAGATGATTTGGCAGATTACCGCATGACGAAGGGGGTTCAGATTTCCGGGTCTTCGGGATCACTTTTGTCAAAGGTATGACCTGTACAAAAAGGGTGGGTTACATCTGAACTCGAAGGGGACCAATATCCTTGTGGACAAATGTGCTAGAGCTGTTGGGGAGGGTTTAAACAAATTTGCATGAGGTTGGGAACTGGAGTGATAGAGCTGCCATACAAATAGATGCAGTGTGTAATGAGACCATGAGGAAGGACAGGCAGATGTTAGGGCAAAATTGCAGTGAATGGAATGAGTTGCAGTGTAACAGGAGACACAGTTGAAAAGGGTGATGAGTAGAGGTACTTTATTTGGATCAGAAGATGTTGAATCCTTGTGAGTAGAGTTAAGAAACTGCAAGGTGAGAAGATCCTTGTGTGAGCTATATAGATACCTCCAAACAGGGTGTGGGGTATGGGAGGTAGAAAAGGCATGAGATGAGAGTAATATTATGATAGTCATTGTGGATAATATGCAGGTAGATTGGGAAATCCAAGTTGGTGCTGGAACCTGAGAGAGAAGTTGTAGAATGCCTATGAGACGGCTTTTTAGAGCAGCTTGTGATTGAGCCCACTAGGGAAAAGGCTTTTCTGGTTTGGTGGCTGTGTAATGAACTAGATTCGGTTAGTTCAATAGTTCCAGTTTAATATCGGAGATATTAATCTACAACCTGAAATTTTTTCTCTACACAGGCATCCTCAGAAACAGAAGGGTACTCTGCAGAGTGTGACTGTAAAAACGTTAGAACCCAAAGCCCCCCATGCACAAGCAGCAGCAAAGTATCACCCCCCCTCCCCACTGACAGCAAAGAAAAAGCATCAGCACCCTCCACTCAGCAAGCAAGCATTAGCAAAGCCCCCAAGAAAGACCACGATCTGCAGTACTGTAAATCACTCACCAGACAATTCAACATGCCACAGGTTCTCTCCCCCTGAGAGAGAGAGAGAGAGAGAGAGAGAAGTGTGCCCTTTTCACAACAAGAGGGGAGACGGACGAAGACAAACAACTCGCTGATTGCGGTGTTAAAGTCTGCTGAGTTACTTTTTCTCCCCCGGAGTTCTCCAACTCGAGAATCAGCAGCAAACTCTCCCCCACCAATGAGAGAAAGAGAGAGTGTGTGCGATTCACTGAGTACCGAGCCCCCGACAGCTGATCTGCTGTTCCTGGTGTTCCATTTTCGTCCACGACGCTTCAGTCAGTGGCACCTGCATCAAATTGGCCCGTCCCCAGGGCCAAAGCCTCAGAACTCCGAAAGCACACTTGTATTCTCAGCTGTGTCCTTGCGACATCGAAAAAGAGCCAATCATTGAACCCCTGGAGTAGGTCCCACCGCCACAAAGGACCATAGTTTGAGTGTAGCTCTGGGTCAGGGTCTTGGACAGAACCCATCCACCTTTAAAAAGAAAGAGAGACATTAAAGATAGAAATTAAGCTGTTTCCTCAGAAGAGGTGGAAGGAGTCACTGTCAAGCACTATCGTAGCTTAAGGAAAGGGAAGAGATTGTAATGTGAAGGCCTTCACCCTGCAATTTGAGAGGGAGAAGTTAAAGTCAGATGTATTACAGAGAAGTAAATGGAGTTATAGAGGCATGACAGAGGAGCTGATTGGAAGGGGACACTGGCAGGGATGACAACAGAACAGCAATGGCTGGAATTGCTGGGAGCAACTCGGAAGGTGCGGGATAGGTACATTCCAAAGATGAAGAAATAGTCTAAAGGGGGGATGAGGCAACCATGGCTACAAAGGAAGTCAAAGACAACATAAAAGCAAAAGTGAAAGTATATAATAGAGAAAAATATTAATAGAAAGTTAGAGGATTGGGAAGCTTTTAAAAACTAACGGAAGACAACTTAAAAAACCATAAGGAGCGAAAAGATGAAATAAGCTAGCCAATAATATCAGAGGATACAAAGTATTTTCTCAGATATATAAAGAGTAAAAGAGAGGCAGGCAGGAGTAGATATTGAACCACTGGAAAATAATGCTGGCGAGGTAGTAATGGGGTACAAGAAAATGGTGGACAAACTGTGTAAGTATTTTGCATCAGTCTTCACTGTGGAAGACACCAGCAGTATCCCAGAAGTTCAAGGGTGTCGAGAGGCGGAAGTGAGTGCAGTTGCTATTACTAGGGAAAAGATGCTTCAGAAGTTGTAAGGTCTGAAGGTAGATCACTGGATCAGATGGACTGCTCCCCAAGGTTCTGAAAGGATTATGGAGGCATGCATAGTAACCTTTCAATAATCAGTAGATTCTGGCATGGAGAAAACTGGAAAATTGCAAATGTTACTTCACTTCCCAAGAAGGGAGGGAAGCAGAGAAAGGAAACTGACCTCAGTGGTTGGGAAGATGTTGGAGTCGGTTATCAAGGATAAGATCTCAGGGTACTTGGAGGCACATGATAAAATAGGCCAAAATCAGCATAGTTTCTTTAAAGGAAAATCTTGCCTGACAAGTTTGTTGGAATTCTTTGAAGAAATAACCAGCAGGATAGACAAAGGAGAATCAGTGGATGTTATGTACTTAGATTTTCAGAAAGCCTTTGACAATGTACCACAGACACATTAGGCTGCTTAACAAGATGAGAGCCCATAATATTACAGGGAAGATCCTAGTATGGATGGAGGATGATTGGCAGGAGGCAAAGAGTGGGAATAAAGGGAGCCTTTTCTGGTTGGTGACTAGTGGTTTTCAGCAGGGTTCGGTGATGGGACCACTTTTTTTATGTTATATGTCAATGATTTGGATGATGGAATTGATGGCTTTTTGACCAAGTTTGCAGATGATACAAAGATGGATGGAGGGGCAGATAATGTTGAGGAAGCAGGGAGGCAGGGCTTGTCAGTGCTCTATCCATGTTAGTATTTGTCCTGTAATACCATGCCCTCTCATCTTGTTAAGCAGCCTCGTGTGCAGCACCTTGTCTGAGGCCTTCTGAAGATCCAAGTAAACGACACCCTCCGTCTATCCCGCTTGGAGATAGGTGGAGGGGTAGGTAGTGTTGAGGAACCAAGGAGGTAGACAGGTAAAGAGGACAGGCAAATAGATGGAATAGAGTGTCAGAAAGTGTACGGTCATGCACTTTGGTAGAAAAATTAAAAACACAAAATATTTTCTAAACTGAACGAAAATTCAAAAGTCTGAAGTGCAAGAGGACTTGGGAGTCCTCGTGCAGGATACCCTAAAGGTTAACTTGCATGTTGAATTGGTGGTTACAAAGACAAATGTAATATTAGCATTCATCTTGAAAGGATTAGAATATAAAAGCAAGGATGTAATGCTGGGGCTTTATATGGCACTGGCGAGGTCCTAGTTTGGAGTATTGTGGGCAGTTTTGGGCCCTTTGTCTAAGAAAGGATGTGCTGACTCTGGAGATGGTACAGAGGAGGTTCACGAGAACGGTTCAGGAAATGAAAAGATTACTGTATAAGGAGTGTTTAATGGGTCTGAGCCTGTACTTGCTGGAACTTAGAAGAACAAGGGGTGATCTCATTTAAACCTATCGAATTCTGGAAAGACAGACAGACAGACATACTTTATTGATCCGGAGGGAAATTGAGTTTCGTTACAGCCGCACCAACCAAGAATAGTGTAGAAATATAGCAATATAAAACCATAAATAATTAAATAATAATAAGTTAATCATGTCAAGTGGAAATAAGTCCAGATCTAGCCTATTGGCTCAGGGTGTCTGACACTCCGAGGGAGGAGTTGTAAAGTTTGATGGCCACAGGCAGGAATGACTTCCTATGACGCTCAGTGTTACATCTCGGTGGAATGAGTCTCTGGCTGAATGTACTCCTGTTCCTAACCAGATGGCATGCAACTTGGACAGCATCCTCTTTTCAGACACCACCATCAGAGAATCCAGTTCCACCCCCACAACATCACTGGCCTTATGAATGAGTTTATTGATTCTGTTGGTGTCTGCTACCCTCAGCCTGCTGCCCCAGCACACAACAGCAAACATGATAGCACTGGCCATCACAGACTCATAGAACATCCTCAGCATCGTCCGGCAGATGTTGAAGGACCTCAGTCTCCTCAGGAAAAAGAGACGGCTCTGACCCTTCTTGTAGACAGCCTCAGTGAAAAAATCCAGGCTTCTATCAAAGCGAGATAGAATGAATGTGGAGAGGATGTTTCTTATCGTGGATGAGTCTAGTACCAGAGGGCACAGCCTCAGAATAGAGGGACATCCTTTTATGAGGTTGAAGAGGAATTTCGTTACCTAGAGTTGTGAATCTGTGGAATACATTGCTATGGGTGGCTGCAGAGGCCAGGTCATTGGGTGTTTTTAAGGTGGAGGTTGATAGATTCTTGATTAGTCAAAGGTTACAGGGAGAAGGCAGGAGAATGGGTTGAGGGGAAAATGGATCACCTGTGATGAAATGCTAGAGCAGACTAGATGGTCAGAATGGCCTAATTCCGCTTTAATGTCTTCTAGTCTTATTCAAGATGGAGATGATTTGGAGGGTGATTTACTGAAGTCACATCAGGCTGCAGTGTGTACCCAATCCATGATCTTGGGGTTCTTAATGTTGTTAAAGTGCACTGACATTCCCAGGAGTCATGGTGTTGGGCGAGGGGGTAGGTCACTGTTAATCTCGGTGTCTATATGGATTGGTGAAAAGGAGAAAAGGAATAAAATCATTGTTAGTTCTACAGGATAATGGTGGGAAGAAAGATGACGACTGAAGGCCAGTAAATCTCAATGAACCAATAGCACACATGCTAAGAGAAGTGGCGATAGAAGTAGTAGATGCTTTGCTGATTCCATTGACTCTGAAACACAATTTAAGCAAGGAGGGAGAGAGGAGAACATAGACCAGTAAGCCTGACATCAGTCGTGGAGAAAATTGTGGAATTCATTCTAAAAAATGTCACTAAGGTTGCAGGATTGGACGAAGTCAACATGGATTGGGAACTCTACTGGAATTTTGTGAGGACGTAATGAGTAAAATAGCTGAGGGAGAGCCAGTTGGTGCTCTGTGTTTGGCCTTTCAAAGGATTACGGATTGAATTAACAGCAGAGAATTCAAAATCAGGAAAGAAATGGATAAAGCTAGAAAGCATTCCCGCTGCACGACAGTTTGTAACAAGAAAATAGAAGCAAAGAGCAAGGCCAGATGAGATTTCTTAATGCAACAGGTCATCAAAATTGAGAATGGGTCTGTGGAATTGATTCAAAAGTCATATTAAAAAGGTAAATCCTGCTCTATCTATCCATTCTATATCTCCAGGTGGTCACCAGCAGTCCACAACCTGCACCTTAGCTTTGACCACCTCAGTAAAACCCTTTTCTATGATGCTTCAGCATCCCAGATGGTCCAAAGTGCATCCAAATTCAAATTTGTAAAATCCTCCATCACTCAGTAGAAGTATAGCGAGTTCCTGCAAGGTAATCAATTCTAGTATGGATGGCAAAAAAAAGTGATGCTATATACTACACTGGCGTTTCTGAAATGTTTTCCAGACTGCAAAAGGCATGCTCGATAACCCCAGCGACCCAGTCAGTGACCTTTCTTACTTTGACTGTATTGAGAGTGTGATGGAGAATTCCAAGGTAGGTTGGATTCTGATTTGGTGCAGTCAGGCAGCTGAGCTATTCGGCAGCATGAGCCTTCACTGAACCCATTTCATTTTGCTCTTCACCATCATTCAGGTCCTTGGCGAAGCCATGGCAGGGATCTCCCAGAAGGCCAAGACCGGTGACCTTCCAGCATTTGGAGACTCTGTTGGGATCGCTTCGAAGGCATTGTGCGGACTGACAGAAGCTGCAGCTCAGGTACCAATGTCATTCCCTCTCACCGTCAGTCCTGCCTTTGTGGAAAGGACTTCCACCATCAAAGAAATATCACAAATTGGGGAAAAACATGAAATGCTGGATGGAGTCAACCAATCAGATAGCAGGCTTGTACTTTCTGGAAGTTAGGGCTGATTTGGTGAAAGTTTCCAAGATAGTAAGCGAAGCTGAGGGGGCAGATGGAGGAAATCTCTTTCCAGTGGACTCAGATACTTCTTAGAAGTTACGGTTTCACTGAGAGGATAAACAGGCAAAAGACAACAAGTCAGTTGTTAACAGTTGTGAGAGTGATCGATTTTTATGAATATAATGTTTAAAGGGCTTTGGGGAGAGAACGTGTGCTGAGTTAGGGTACTGAGCGACCATGAAACTTTTAAGGGGGGTCAAGAGTTGACCAGTGTAGCTTATCGTTCAGTGGAAATGAATGCAGGTGAAGGAGAGTGAGAATACTTCTGGAATCAACCTGGTACCTGGTAGATGAAGTATTCTGGATAGCCAGAACTAATTGTCTTTCACAGATATTCTGACATGGAATTATCATTTCTCAGGTGCATTTGATGCTCAAGGTGCATTTTAAACTCCCTTTCCATAAAACTCTTTTTTTTTTAAATAAAGGAATCCCAGACTGAAAAATAATTAATTTGTTTCTTTGGACCTGCATCGAGGTTTCAAGGCATTGACCATCTCCGGTGAAAACACAATGTGTATTAATGAAGACAGTGGAGTAAACATGATTTACATGGACTTGAGTAAAGTCTTTGACATAGGTGACTGGTCCATGGATCCAAAGTTGGCAAATTGAGTCCAAAATTGGCTTGCTTATAGTGGAAACATGTTTTTGTGATGGAATGACTGAGGCCAGTGGTGTTCCACGGGGATTACTGCTGGGGCCTTTGCTGTTGGTATACACTTTATTAGGTAGAGGAGTGAAACCCAGTGTGGTCTTCTGTTGCTGTTGCCCAACAACTTCAAGATTCAGGGATGCCATTCTGCACACCACTGGTAATGTGGTTATTTGAATTACCCTGTTAGTCTGAACCAATATGGCCATTTCCCTCCGACCTCTCATTAGCAAGGCGTTTTCATCCACAGAACTGCTATTTATTAGATATTTTTGTTTTTCGCACCATTCTTTGTAAACTTTAGAATTTGCTGCGCATGAAAATTCCGGAAGATCAGCAGTTTCAAACCATACTTCTGGCACCAACAGTCACTCCACGGCCAAAGTCACATTTCTTCCCCATTTTGGTGTTTAGTCTGAACAACAACTGAAGCTCTTGACCATGTCTGTGTGTTTTTATGTATTAAGCTGCTGCTACACAATTGATTAGATATTTGCATTAATGAGCAGGTGTACAGGCATACATAATAAAGTGGCCATGGAGTTCATCTTGCTAATTTGGAGGTGGATGTAGGAGGAATGTTTAGCAATTTGACAGTTGACACAAAGATTGGAGTTGTTGACAGTGTAGAGTCTTAGGCTACAGGGTGACATCAATGTGTTAGTGAAATGGAGTGAGAAGTGGCAGATGGAGTTTAATTCTGACAGTGTCAGATTATGCAGTTTATAGTAGTAATGAGACCAGTACATACACCGTGAATGGTGGTGTCACATGAAACATTGAGGAACAGAGGGACTTTGAGTGCAGATCCAAATATCCTTGAAAGTGGCTGCACATTTAGCTAACCTGTTTAAGAATGGATTCTGGCATTGAATGTAAGAGCAAGGAAGTTGTGTTTGGAGCTCAGATGGAGTACTGCATGCAGTTGTGATAACCATGGCATAGGAATGGTAGACCATAAACACAGGGGTATATTTAGGCCTTCAGCATGTTGATCACGGCTGATTTATTCTCCTTCCCTGGAACGTTTGACACCCTCACTAATCACTCTCTTCTTTAAATATGCCCAGTGACTTGGCCTCCACAGATTCACCACCCTCTGGCTAAAGAAATTCCTCCTTATCTCTCTTCTAAAGGGATGCCCTTCTATTCTGAAGCTGTGCCCTCCAGTCCTAGACTCTCACAATTAGAAACATCTTCTCCATGTCCACTCTATATAGACCTTTCAATATCCAGTAAGTTTCAAGGAGATTCCCCCCTCCCCATTCTTCTAAACTCGGTGAATGAGCCATCAAACACTCCTCACGTGTTACAACACAACAATACAACTGCAGATGCTGTGGATCAAAGAATACGTACACAACGCTGGAAGAACTCAGCAGGTCAGGCAGCATCCATGAGAAAAGAGTAGCCAACGTTTCGGGCCGAGACCCTTCATCAGGACTGGGGGGGGGAAGGGCTAGAGGCGCCAGGTGGAGAACCAATCAGAGGAAAGAAAGAGGGGGGAGAGGATAAGCATGAAAGAACTGTAGACATAAAGGAGCAGAAAGTTGAAAGGTGAGAAAGGCAGAGAGGGACCTGGGATAGGGGGAGGGGGAGGGAATTACCAGAAACCCTTTCATTCTCATAAACCTCCTCTGGACCCTCTCCAATACCAGCACTTAGGCATGATGGCCAAAACTTCTCACAAAACTCCATATGTGGTCTGACCACTGCCTTATAAATCTTCAAGCATTACATCCTTGCTTTTATATTCTAGCCCTCTGGGAATGAATGCTAATGTTCCATTTGCCTGCGATGTGACAGTGCTGGGGGTGGTGTAGAGAAGATTCACCAGGATGCTGCCTGGATTTGATATGAAGACAGACTGGCCGGGATGGGTCTGTTTCCCCTGGACCAAGGGGCTTTAAGAGGAGTCATGACTGAGATATACAAAACTTATGAGGGCTGTAGATGGGGTAGGCTGCAGAATAGCTTTGCCCTGGTCCATCACATCAGTACTGATCATGTCAATTTAAACCAATCCTATCTGCCTGCATGTGGTCAGTATCTCTCCACTCCCTGCCTGTTAGTGTGCCTTTCAAAATCCCTCTTAGATATTGCTTCACCTATTGCATTCCAGGCACTAGCACTCACTGTTTCTCTAACCAGTCTTCTCCAGTCCAGGTGACATCTTGGTTAACTTCTTCTGCATCTTCCAAAGGTGCAGTGTCCCAGACTTTGCACCTGATAGCTGAGGGCAAGCTTTCTTTACCACCCTAACCACTTGTGTTCCCATTTATAGCGAGTTACGGACTTGCACCCAAAGGTCTTCCTGAACAACAATGTTCATAAGGATCCTTCTATTTACTTACTTTCTTGTTTAAATTGACCTTGCAAAATGCAACACCTTACACTTACCTGCCATTTCCCTGCACAAATTTCCATCTGATCTATATCCCGCTGTATCCTATAACTGCCTTCCTCGTTGTCCACAACTCCGCCAATTGTTATGTCATTTACATATTTGCTAATCAGCTCACCTCCATTTTCATCCAGATCATCGGTACATATCATAAATAACAGTGATCCCTGTGAGATACTATTGCTCATGGACTCCAGTCAGAGTAGCAACCCTCCGTCTCTACCTTATGTATGTCTTCGATGGCCAATATACCATGTCACCGTGGATCCCATGTGTTCCATGTTCTGGATCAGTCTACCACGAGATCTAGAGAATTTAGATTTGTGTGTGTTAGCTGAGAAGTAATGTGAATGCTAAGCACCTGAAAGAAATTTTCCTCTTAATATTTATCTTTTAACAAAAGTTTGAACTGTGACAGGTCTGGGATACAATGCTTCTTGTGCTCAGTCCTTGTCTTGGCCTGAAATGTCGACTGTTTATCCGCTCTGTCAATGTTCTGTGGCCTACTGAGTTTCTTCAGCATCTTGTGTGTCTTGCTCCAAATTTATTGAGTTCTGTTTCTGCAGGCAGGCTACCTGGTTGGCATATCTGATCCAAACAGCCAGGCTGGGCACCAGGGGCTGGTGGACCCCATTCAGTTTGCCAGGGCCAACCAGGCGATTCAGATGGCTTGTCAGAACCTGGTGGATCCGGCAAGCAGCCCATCGCAGGTAAGGTGCTCTTTCAGTCTTCAGCCGTGGCTCTGCTCTTGATGTGCTGGACCACGTTTGAGTGATGTCCGACTCTCGCCATGCAGGTGCTGTCTGCTGCCACCATCGTTGCCAAGCACACCTCCGCGCTGTGCAATGCGTGTCGGATCGCTTCCTCCAAAACCGCCAATCCTGTAGCCAAGAGGCACTTTGTTCAGTCAGCGAAAGAAGTTGCCAACAGCACTGCCAACCTTGTGAAGACGATCAAGGTAACTGGAAGTGTAAATGCTCCAAGCTCACTGAGACCAGCACAGCACAGATACGCTCTCTTTAGCCCACAAATATTCGTCCAAACTAATTCACCTTGTAATTAAATATCTACATAATGTCCTTATCAGTCCGTTCTCTGCATATTCACGTCTATCTAAGATCCTCTCAGATGCTTGTACCACATTTGCCTACTCTACCAAACTGGCAGTGTACTTCACGTATTTAAAATCCTGCCTCACACATCTTCTTTGAACTTATCCCCTCTCACCTTAAGTACACGCCACTAGTGTTAGGTATTTCAACCCTGTGGAAAAGGTACCAGCTATCTACTCTATCCATGCCTTTCAAAATCTATTAGCTCTCCCCTTAGCCCCCACCACTCCAGTGAAAGCAGCCCGCGTTTGTCCAACCGCTCGTTATAGCACCTCCCCTCTAATCCAGACAGATTTCTGTAAACCTCTTCTGCACCAGCTCCAAAAACTCCACAACGTTCCTATAACGAGGTGACCACAATTAACGGCAATGTTCCACAGGTGGTCTAAATGGAGTTTATTTTTAAAATTGCAACATAACTTCTTAACCATTGAACTCAATGCTTTGACTAAAAAAAAGGCGATCATACCATATACTTTCTTTACCACCCAATCAACCTTGCATTCATTTTCGGAGAACTATGGATTTGGACCCCCAAGGTGCTCTAAATATCAATGCTGTTAAGGACCTTACATTAACAGGTTTTCGTCCATTGGCTGCAAACCAAACTCAACTCACTCCTTATGTTGCAAATATCTCCTTAACAAATCACCATGAATGTGAACTTTAGCATGAGTATATTTGTGCTTTAGTGACCAAATCTAAAAAAAGGGAATGGTGCTGTCATTGAGGCTTTTGAAATATATTTTCTCATTTTCGGGTGCCCTGAAGCTCTGCCTGGTGTTGTGGGCAACGTGCTCACATCTGTAGAACTTCTCGTGCCAGAGGATGTCTTTGGAACTTCCTCGGTGACGTCTGGGCGCTCTCTGGATCCAGCTGCATCTGGCACATAGCTCTTTGTGTTTTGTTGTGGAGTTCTGTATGGATGAAAATGGCACTGAAATGAGATCTGATTGTGAATGAACAGTAATCTTTTCCAGTGTTTCTAAGTGCCTTTACCCCTTCCTTCATCTGCCCCCCCAGGCTCTTGATGGCGATTTCTCTGAAGAAAACCGTGAAAAGTGCAGGTTGGCCACGACTCCTTTAATTGAGGCTGTGGAAAATTTGACAGCGTTTGCCTCAAACCCTGAGTTTGTCAGCATCCCAGCACAGATAGGAGCGGAGGTAAGTGAAGGGAAGGGCATTCCAGTTGATCAAGGTTCATTTGATGGTCTGTCGTCTTCCGGTCAGTTACGGGTTAACTGAAGTGATAGCTGTCGGTTAGTGATTCTCCAACAGACCACAGTGAGGAAATGGGAAAAGCATGGGTAATGACTTGGATGAGGAAATGGAAGAGTAGGTTAGTAAATATACAGGTGACATGAAGGTTGGTGGTGTTGTAAATGGTGTAGAAGGCTGTCGTAGAATACAACAGGACATTGAAAAGATGCAGGGCTTGGCACAGAAGTGACATAGAGTTCAAACCAGAAAGTATGAAGATCGAACTTGAAGGTTGAGTACAAGATTACTGACAGGATTCTTAGCAGTGTGGAGGAACAGAAGGATCTTGTAGTCCATGTCCATAGATCCCTCAGAAAATTCGAGGGCTATGTGGGAGGGAAGGGTTAGATTGATTTTGGAATAGGTTGAAATGTCAGCACATCATGGGTCAAAGGTCTTGTACTGGGCTGTAATGTTCTATTGTATATTCTATAGAGAATCATGAAACATTGTCCAAAGATACCTGTTTGGACAAAGTTACAGACATCCTTTGTATTTAAAACCTAATTGCATTCTCCATGCCAAGCCTGCTCTGTAAACGTACCTCAGTACAGTCTGGTCAGTGTGCTCGTGCAGCGGTGAAATCAGTATGTGCTGCTTTCTGGTGATGTTCGCAGAACACTCACACAAGGGTGACTAGCAGTGAGAAAATCCTCCTTTAAATGAGTTATTTGCTCTTGCAAACCCATTTAGAAGAACTGAAACCAGTGCCTGTGAATTTGTGTTTGCCACTATCATGTTTTAAATCTATTCATGCAGCTCTGTACTTACTTCTGTAGGGTGCCCAGGCTCAGGGACCGATTCTTTCAGCTGCCCAATCCATGCTGGAGAGTTCATCCTCCCTCATCAAAAGTGCTCGGTCACTCGCCATCAACCCAAAAGACCCCCCAACGTGGTCCATCCTGGCGGGGCACTCTCGCACTGTGTCAGACTCCATTAAGAGCCTCATAACATCCATCAGGTGAGACTTGGCTCAGAATCAGAACCGGGTTTATTATCACTGACAGTTGTTGTGAAATCAAAGGTACAATTTCATGTCTGAGAAATGGATACAATATACATCCTGAAATGCTTTTTCTTCGCAACTATGCACGAAAACAGAGGAATGCCTCAAAGAATGAACGACAGTTAAATGTTAGAACCCCAAAGTTCTCCCCAGCTACCCCCCCCCCCATGCATAAGCGGCAGCAAGCAGCGATCCGCCCCCCCCAGCAAAAAAAAGCATCGGCAGCACCTCTGAGTGCTCAGGTGTGAGCAATAGTGAAGACTCAGTTACCCAAAGGCATCGCGTTTCACTTGCTATTTGACATACCACAAGTTTTTTCTCTCCCTAATAAGGGAGAAAGAGGTGTCTCCATTTTCCCAGCAAGCGTGGAGACATAAACAACTCCTGGTTTTCAATGTTAAAAGTCCATTATGTCGCTTTTTTCGAGCTCTGTGCCTGAAGATTGTAGAGATCCCGGGTCTCCAGGCGCACAGCAGATATTCCAACTCTCCTGACGACACGTGGGTTTCCTGTTGTGACACCGACCCTCCATCGGCCTGGCTCCGGATCCTAGGCTTCCGAATTTGATTCTGACTTAGGCTGAGCCTTTGGCATGCTGAACAATGGCCGGTTATGGAACCCCAAGAGCGGGTCCCATTCCCACACAGAACTACAGTCAGCGTGTAACTCCAGGTCAGGGTCTTCAAAAGAACCCTGAAAGGAAAAAGCAGAGATATTAAAGATGGAAATAGAGCTGTTTCCGAAGATGCGAGCAAAGGAGTCGCTGTTAGGCGCCATCAACCCTCTTAAGCTCTGCCCATGTGTTGTTTTGTAGCAGCAATGCAGTGAAAGACATAAAAATTACTATAAGCTACAATAAAGCAGAAAATAAATACATCGATAGTGTTCGTGGACTTTTCAGAAATCTTGTAGAAAGATGCTGTTCCTAAAACCTTGAGTATTGGTCATTGGGCTCCAAGTCTCTTTGTTTTGCCCTTTTGACCAGTTTATGACCCAGAGCAATCTGGTCATCTCTCAGCTACCATCGAAAACATTCAAGCAAACCAGTTGACTATCTAATTGATGCCCAGTGCTTCAAAGCAGCAGCTGACATGAACAGATTAAGCTGAAGTACTGTGACCACATCTGATGACTGAATAACACAGTAATTCTGCAATCCAGTGTGCCAATGGCATAGAGGTGAAGTGTGTCATGGGCCAACTGAAAGCTCCATACTCCAAGTTTATATCCATGACAATTCTTGATTAGGTAGGCTTATAATTTTGATAACAGTACTGTCATCTCTCAGCAACAACTTTAAACAGAATTAAGCCACATATTATTTGATTTGCCTTTAATAAACTCGGCAAGTTTGTGTAATGTGGAAAATACTTGATTGGAAACAGGTGAATGTGCATGTGAACTCATCTTGTTCAAACCTGTTTCACTTTGAAGGGACAAGGCTCCAGGCCAGAGAGAATGTGACTGTTCAATTGACAACATCAACAAGTGTATCCGGGAGATCGAGCAAGCATCCCTGGCAGCCGTCAGTCAGAACTTGCCAACAAGAGATGACATTTCATTGGAGGTAAAGTCTACCATCTGTTCACTTTAATGAAAATTCTGCCTTCGGCCATTTGCAGAAGGTCCAAGAGAGGCTTCAGATTTATTCTTCAATGTCCCCATGCTGGAGTCACAAGTGTTCCAGGTGCAAACATGATGCATTGTTTAGTCCAGTAATAGTTAACTACATAGAGAAGCAGTGTAGAGAGATTGTGCCTTGTCCTGGGAGACAAGACCAAAGATATAGGAGCCATTTATATGATATAAGATATAAGATATGGGCCATTTGGCCCATCGAGTCTTTTCTGCCATTTCATCATGGCTGATCTAATTTTCCCTCTCAGCCCCAATCTCCTGCCTTCTCCCCATTTCCTTTCATGCCCTGACCAATCAAGAACCTATCAACCTCTGCCTTAAATATAAAAAGACTTGGCCTCCACAGCCGCCTGTGGCAATGAATTCCACAGATTCACCACTCTCTGGCCAAGGAAGTTCCTTCTCATTTCCATTCTGAGGCTGTGTTCTCTGGTCGTGGACTCTGCCATCCTCTATGAAGACCTTCCACCATTCGACAGGTTTCAATGAGGAGACCACTCACTATCAATAACAGAATTGCAGCAAGGTTGCTGTTTGGTAACTGCATCGTCCACACACAAATTAAACATGCCTGATATGACTTGCTTCACACTTCAACCAGGAAAAGCCATTCAAGGAGCTTTAAAAAAAAATATAAGCAACTTACAATAAGAACTTTAATAAGTACAACTTTCCAAGGCACTTCATGGGAGCAGTGTCGATATCAGCTTGACACCAAGCCACAGTAAAGTGACGTCAAAGCGGACGGCTGAAAACATATCAAAGTGATGGGTTTTGGAGGGGGATCTAAGGTGATGAGACAGGGGTTTTTGGAAGGCATTTTGTAGCTCAAAGCCTTGGTAGATTTGGAGTAAGATAAATGCAAGGGGTGATTGATAAGTTTGTGGCCTAAGGTAAAAGGAAACAATTTTAGAAAACCTAGCACATTTATTTTTCAACATAATCCCCTCCTACATTTACACACTTAGTCCAGCGGTCATGGAGCATACGGACCTTGGACCTCCAGAAAGTGTCCACAGCAGGGGTGCTTGATAAGTTCGTGGTCTACAGCAGAAGGAGATTAGTTACGCAGCTCTTGTTACAGGCACATGTAGTTCAACTCTTTGAGTGATTACACAGAAAGTTTGAAGTTAATAACTCATCTCCTTCTACCTTAGGCCACAAACTTATCAATCATCCCTTGTATGTGAGGTATAGGTGCAGGAATCACAGCAGAGATGAGGAGTGCCCAGGGCTGGACAGATCGAAAACAAAGATGATAGCTGTAAAATTATTTCAAGGTTGGAAACCAGAGTGGATAAGTGAGGGAGGGGAGAATGGTGGATGGATTTGTTAGAGTTATGGATGTGCCAGTGTTGATGAAAAGTGAATGTGGGCATGAGATATGGTCATCTTGAAGTGACAAAGGGGTAGATGAGGATTGCAGCAGCAGAAGAACCGAAGCATGAAAGGGGAGGTATACCGTCTCAGTGATTAAGTTAATCTGTGTCCCTGGGTTCAGTTACAACAGCAAGCTTCCTGGAGAAGGATGGGGTTGGAGTCTGTGGAGTGTGAGGATCGTTGGAGGCATTACTGAAGTCATTGCTAAATACTGCGGCTCTGTGCCAGCATTTCCTGTTGTGTTTTCATATGACCTTCAAACCTTTAAAGGAGACAGGGACTTGAGGATGTTTATTCTGCCTTTAATTTGAAAATTAATAGTGTGGTTTATCTGGAGCCGAGTATTTCCCTGTTACTGAAGACAGAGGGATTTGTTGCTCACATACAGTTTGAAGTTATAGTAGTTCATAGGACCTTGGAGCTCCTTAGCTGAACCTTTGATCTTGAGTAGATGCATACCCAGACTCCTAGATAGCCCACCTCAATAGCAAAATCACTGAATTACACTCTGTGACTGATCATTTGGAAAACCCATCCAGTGGTGGGACAAGGTGATCCCTGATCATTGAGGGGGTAAGGCCTGACAGAAGTGAGGGTGAGATGTTTGCAGGGGATCTTTGCATTATTTCAACCACTTGAAAACTCTTGATTTGGCACACTGTGTGGCAGTACTTGATTTCTTGAAGCTTTCTGAGGAAAACCATTGATATAAAACCAACTGTGTGCCTGAAGTAATTCATCTGTTACCCTCTTGTTTTTGACACCTGCTACAGATCAAAAAAAGATTCTTCATATCAACCCTTTCTGTTTTCCAACAAATGCGGTCTGTCTAACCTCCCTTTATAAATAAAGTGCTTCAACCCAGGCAGTTCCCTGGTGAACCACCTGTCTGCCCTCTCCAGCGCGGATCCATCCTCTCCTCAGCGTGACAGCCAGAGAAACACCATACGCCAGGTGTAGGCACAAGCGTGTACTCTTCTACACGCTTGACACTTTTCAAGGGTCACAACCGATTTTAGTCTCCTAGATCACAGACCTCAGCAACCCTTGACTGTACCAGATCTGGAACATCAGGTAAAAAAAATGGTGAAACAACAGACAAGGAACATTAGGAAGACATGTTAGGCAAGGAGAATAACTTCAGTGGCAAGAGGCTTTGTAACCAGGTAAATTCATTGATAAAAGAACACGGATGTTTGAGAACAGTTTACACCGGAAGCTGAGAACTGGAAATCACTTTGTGAGATTGTTGGAAGCAGGTTCAGTAATAACTTTCAAAACATGAACAGATATAAAGTAAACAGGAATGTTTGCAGTATTGAGGAGAAAACAGTCAGTGTTGTGTGATTGATTTCACAACTGCCCCTCAGATCATACAGATACAATGGGCCGAATGGTATTTTCACCATTTTATTCCTTCCAGCTCAGAGAATGATCTTCCTATCAGCCAGTGCAAAGAAAGGGACAGGGGTGGGGTGGGGGGGAGCAGATCTTCCTATCAGCCAATGCAGAAACAGGGACTGGGGTGGTGGGGGAGCAGATGGGACAGAAGACCTCCCTACAAGTGTGGGTGCTTCTGTTTGGCAATGAACTCCCCTGATGTATGTGGCCTGTGTTCTGTGACCCTCCCCTCCCTTTCTATTCTGTGCGTAGGCCTTGCAGGAGCAGATGAGCTCAACGGTGCAGGAAATAGGACACCTGATTGACCCGATAACCACGGCTGCTCGCGGGGAGGCTGCTCAGCTGGGCCACAAGGTACAGAGTGAGTTGATCCATAATCCTTACGGTGGCAGGTTGTCGTCTGGGTTCCTGTGAGCTTTGGCACCATGTAAACACACTGCATTGTCCTCTTGCCTCCCCCACAGGTCACCCAGCTGGCCAGTTACTTCGAGCCTTTGACTCTGGCCTCGGTCGGCGTGGCATCCAAAGTGCTCGACCACCAGCAGCAGATGACTGTGCTGGATCAGACCAAGACCCTGGCAGAGTCTGCACTGCAGATGCTCTACGCGGCCAAGGAAGGTGGCGGTAATCCCAAGGTAGGACCTAGAGCAGAGATCATCTTCTGAATATTGGCTTTGGAGACGTGACTGTCATTATCTATCTACTGGGTTACTGGCATTTGTATTGCAGTCAGCAAGGAAGAAATTGTTGGGGAACCACTGGTGATAGGAGAATACCTCTGCGACTATGTCCAACCAGATTTGAGAATTGGCAACCTAAGTGTGAGATTAATCCCAAAGGTTGCTATGGCATACACTACTCATGTGACGTTTGGTAGGTTCTTGCCCGAGCCACTGTAGTTGGTTGAATGTTGATTATATCCAATGAACGATTGTCTTTTGGTGGATCTCCCCTCATCATTTGCTTTGGCAAACAGTATACAGAAGGACCCACAGATGCTGTACCAGTGCTGCTCTTCACAGAGAGCAGTGGGGTAGTGACCATGTGTTTATGGAACTGTATTCACCAGAAAGTGGAGGTAGCAGATCTGTCGATGAGCTTGAGACATTTGACCAGTGTCAACCATCCACCCTGGATGTGGAGCAAGTGAAAATTCCCCTGAGGATGGACATTATTCCTGTGGCCCTGGAGAAGGGCTCAGCTCAGAGCGCGAGATCACAGAGTTCACTGGCTCTGAGCTGACATCCAGTGACTGCTGAATTTGTGTGTGGGTACAGGAATCCCTGGCAAAACTGAAACCATGGGCATCAGTGATAGTGTAAAGCTATGGGTTCTTCCTAGCAAAGATCAATCAATCCAACCTCAGGACAGGAATACACAACCAACACGTACAAACAAGCTGGATGAACTCAGCAGGTTGGGCAGCATCCATTGAAACAAGCAGTCAATGTTTTGGGCCGAGACCCTTCGTCAGGACTGAAGAAGGAGGGGTCAGGGGCCCTATAAAGAAGGTGGGGGGAGGGTGGAAGGTGCCAGGTGAGAAACCAATCAGAGGAAAGATCAAGGGGTGGGGGAGGGGAAGCAGGGAGGGGATACACAAACCTGTTCTGCTGCTTCATCAATAATTTTCCCATCCTGGGGTCCATGGACCCCTCAGTTAATGGTAGGGGACCATGGCATTAAAAAGATTGGGAACCCCTGCACTACAGGGTCAGAAGTAGAGAAGGTCATCAATATTTGCTTGGTGTTCACTCTTTACACAGGTGCCTGGAACACACTACTAGACCTGGCAGTGGAGGCAGGTGTTTGAGGGGCATTGAGACAGGCAGGAAATGGAGGAATGTAGAAAGTGGGAAGGCAATTGGAACTAGTCTGAGTTGGCATCATGCTTGGCAAAGCATCCTGTGTGTTGTGTTCTATTATTACCACTGACTGGCAGCCCAATCTGAACCAACAAATCATGTAAGGTGACGAAAGATCCAGTTAGGGGCTAGGTATCCTGTGGTGAATGTTTCACCTGCTGACATCCCAAAGCTGTTCTTACCATCTCGCAGCAATGACAGGACCACGATGGAATGCGTACCTGGAATGGGGAAAACTTCTCAGGACGTTTGACACCATCCAGAACAAAGCAGCCTACTTGATTGTCACTCCACCAGTGGCACACTCTCTGCAAAATGTACTGTAGTTAATCACCAAGGTTGTCCAAATGACCAACCACTTCTGTCCAAGAAGGACAAGTGCAGTGACACTCCAAATACAGGTTCCTGTACAATTCTGATTCAGAAATACTTCACAGTAACCTTGTTTTTATGGGTCTAGTTCCTGGAATAGTCTCCCAGCAGCAGTCTCCAGGCCCTGAATGGTGCAAGAAGATTGTTCACAGCTGCCTCTCGGTGTAGGCAGTAAATCCTGACCTTGCCAGCAAAGCTCAGGCCCTGAAATATTAATGAAAGAATAAACAGGACAGATTGATGGCGGGCACCTGGGCATACAGGGCTCTTCAAGTTGTGGGGAAGACGAACAATATGGTTGCACTGCTCCAAAGAGTGGTGTCTAAGGATATCCTTACCCTCGGCCATTAGGCTCTATAATGAGACAACCTCTAGCGCCCCCCCCCCCCCCATTAGTCTGTTCGTGGGAACTTATTTTTTTATTCTTTCTACTTCTCTTCTAATATTTGTATATCTGTGCACTTGTAATGCTACTGTGACACTGTAATTTCTTTTGGAATCAATAAAGTATCTATCTGTTTTAGAGACAGATGCTCATTGTGTCTCTGCTAATCTCACTTACCTGCAACAGTTCCCTATACCTCTATGCTCTATCTCAAATGTTACTCTTCCTGCCACCACCATCTCCTGGTGGCAGCTCACCACTGTGGTATGAAACATTCACAATCCCTCACCCCTTTAAACTTCCTTCCTGTCAACTTAAACCTATGCCATCCAATTCTTGACACCTTACTAGAGGAGATGGACACTGGCCATCGACCCTATCAATGCCTGTCATAATTTTACATGCCTCCACAATGTCACCTCCCAACCTTCTCCTTTCCAGGGAAACAGACCCAGTTATATAGTCTCTTAATGACTCTGGCCCTGCTGTCCAGGTGAAATCCTTCTGAACCTTTCCTGTGGCCCCTCAAGCTTAATCACATCCTTCAGTTGGTGTGGCCACCAGAGCTGCACACAGTGCTCTGAGGTGGTTTTCTACACGCCTTGTACAGATAAAACAAGATGTCCCACATCTTGTACTCAGTTGCTCGGTCAGTGAAGGTGAACATGCCATTTGCCTTCCTCACCACCCTGTTGAAATGTGTTAAGATTTTTGGAGAATAATGCACTTGTACCTCAAGGCATAATTGTTCAACAGCAATCTCCAGTGCCGTGAAAATTACTCTTCATGCCCTGCTCTAGTTTAGTTAAATTACATCTGTCATTCTATAAGACCACAAGACAGAGGCATAGAATTACGGTAGTTCGGCCCATCGATTCTGCCCCGCCATTCCATCATGGCTGATCCATTCGCCCCGTCAGCCTCATTCTCCTGCCTTCTCCCCATAACCTTTGACACCCTGATTAATTAAGAATCTTATCAGCCTCTGCCTTAAATTTTCCCAATGACTTGGTCTGCACAGCTGCCTGTGACAATGAATTCCCCCGATTCACCATGAGAAACCTTTCCTCATTTCTGTTCTAAATGGATGTCCCTTAATTCTGAGGCTGTGCTCTCTGGTGTGTGAGTCACCCACTATAGGAAACATCATCTCCACATCCACTCTATCTAGGCCTTTCAATATTTGATACGTTCCAATGAGATTTCCTCCTGATTCTACTAAATTCCAGCGTGTACAGGCCCAGAGCCATCAAATACCCATCATATTTTAACCCTTTCATTTCTAGGATAATTCTCATGACCTTCCTCTGGACCTTCTCCAATCGTAGCACATCTTTTCTAAGATAATAAGCCCAAGATTACTCACAATATTCCAAATGCAACCTAACCAATGCCTTATAAAGCCTCATTATTACAACCTTGCATCTGTAATCTGGTCCTCTTGAAATGAATGTTAACATTGCATTTGCCTTCCTTATCACCAACTCAGTCTGCAAGTTAACCTTTAGGGAATCCTGCACAAGGACTCCAAAGACCTTATGCAACTCTGATTTCTGAATTTTCACTCCACTTTGAAGATAGTCCATGCCTTTATTCCATCTGCCATGCAGTTTCCTACACTATATTCCATCTGCCACTTCTTTGCCAATTGCCCCGATCAGTCTAAGTCCTTGTGCAAACACCCTGCTTCCTCAGCACTACTTGTTTCTCGACCCATCTTTGTATCATTTACAAACTTGGCCACAAAGCCATCAATTCCATCATCCAAATCATTGAAATGTAACGTGAAAAGAAGCAGTTTCAACACTGACCCCTGGTGCACACCATTAGCTGGCAGCAGTCAAGGAGAAAAGGCCCCCATTATTCTCACTATCTGCCTCCTGCCAGACCACCAACCTTCTGTCCATGCCGGTACCTTTCCTGCAATACCATGGACTATTATCTTGTTAAGCAGTCTCATGTACAGCACCTTGGCTTCTGAAAATCCAAGTAAACAACATCCACTAACTCTCCCTTGTCTATCCTGCCTATTATTTCCTCAAAGAATTCCAACAGATTTGTCAACCAAGATTTCCACTTCAGGAAATGCTGACTTTGCCTATTTTATTAAGTGCCTCTAAGTACCCTAAAACCTCATCCTTAATAATAGAATCCAACATCTTTTCAACCACTGAAATCAGGCTAACTGGCCTATAATTTCCTTTCTTCTGTCCTACCCACCCCCCCCCCCCCCTAAAGAGTGAAGTGATACGTCAGGAGCCATTCTAGAATGTAGTGATTTTTTCAAAGGTCATTACTAATGCCTCCATAATCTCTTCAGCTACCTCTTTCAGAACCCTGGGGTGTCGTCCATCTGATCAGGTAATTTATCTACCTTCAGACTTCAGCTTCCCAAGCACCTTCTCCTTAGTAATCGCAATGACACACACATCTGCCCCCGATAATAAATCTGATTCAGACTCTCACATTTTTGGCATTCTGCTATTGTCTTCCACTTTGAAGACTAACTCTAAATACTTATTAATTTCATCTGCCATTTCTTTGACCCCATTACTACCTTTCCAGTGTCACTTTTCAGTGGTCTGATATCTAGTCTCTCTTTTGTTCTTCATTTATCTGAAAAAAACATAGGTATCTTCTTTTAGATTATTGGCTAGCTTACATTCATATTTCAACTTTTCCCTCCACATGGCGTTTTAATTGCCATCTGTTGGTTTTTAAAGCTTCCCAAACCTCTATTTACTATTTTTTTGCTATATTATATGCCCTCTCTTTTGGTTTTATGCTGTCTTTAAGTTCCCTTGTCAGCCACAGTTGTCTCATCCTCCCTTCAGAATACTACTCATCTTTGGGTTCTGTTTTCCTCCACTTTCTGAATTTCCCCCAGAAACTCCAGCCATTGCTGTTCTGCCGTCATCCCTGCTAGTGTTCCCTTCCATTTGGAATTTTGCCATCTCCTCTCTCATGCCTCTGCAATTCCTTTCTCTCCACTGTAATGCTGATACATCTGAATTTAGCTTCTTCTCAATCTGCAGGGTGAATTCTATCATATTATGATCACTGTCTGCTAAGGGGTCCTTTACCTTAAGCTCCCTAATCAAATCTGGGTCATTACATAACATCCAATCTGGAATTGTTTTTCCCTAGTGGGCTCAAAAAGCTACCTTGTAGGCATTTTATAAATTCCCTCTCTTGAGATCCAGCACCAACCGGATTTTCCCAATCTATCTGCATATTGAAATTCCCCATCATTATCGCAACATTGTCCTTTTTACATGCCTTTTCTACTTCCTGTTATAATTAGTAGTCCACATCCTGGTTACTTTTCATATGCCATCTTACCAAGTTGATATAGGTCCTGTGGCAACATTAGACAACCATCGTTGTGGTTCTCTATACCACCAGTACTGATGTTATCTGCATTCTTATTCAAATCACTAATATTTATGACTAATTAGAGTAGACCAACACAAGTCCCTGCAGCACATCTCCTTCAATATGGAAAAACAGCCCTGCAGTACCACCCCCTGACTCCTTCCACCTCATCTTCAGCCTCAGTACTATGTGCTGTAACCTTCTGGCCCAGCCTACCCTGCAGAGCTTTGTCAAAGGCCATGTCTGTGTAGACAACATCTACCATTGATCCTTCTGGTCCCCTGTTCAAAAGAAAAACTGTCATATTTGTGAGACATGATTTCCCCCACACAGCCATGTTGACTATCCCTGATCAGTCCTTGCCTTTCCAAATGCATATAAATCCTGTCCCTCAAAATCCCTTCCAGTAGTTTTCACCACTGATGTAAAGCTTGCTTGTGTGTACTTCCCAAGCTGACCTTTGTAATTAAAAGCACAACATAAGCTGTTTTCCAATCATCCAGCTTTTGGCATACTAGCCTTTGTCGATTACAGGAGGGATAACTTTTTCACGCAGAGGCTAGTACTCTTTTCAGGCAGCAAAGGCCATTACTTGTCACAAGAAGCAAAAGATTTAAAAAATGGACTCCGACGGGACATTCTGTTTAGTTTTAAATTGATCAGATAATTTGGCATGGGCCATTAAAAAGTAGTGAGGTTGAAAAGGAGTGGCCATAGTGTAAGAATGAGAAACTGAAAAGAGGCAGAGGCTAGATGGAGGTTTCTGTCACATTTATCTTTCTTTCTTTATTATTGCATAGCTAGAGCAGTGAGAATGGTGTGCTCTTCTTGCGTGACATGGGAAGTCTAGGAGTCCTCCATTGTCTTTGATGACCTGAGTTATAACAGAAGATGAAATAGGTTTATTCCTTGGAAAATGAAGGGAACTTCTTCACTCAGAGGGTTGTGCGAGTATGGAATGAGTTGCCAGCGCAAGTGGTGCATGGAAGCTCGATTTCAACATTTAAGAGAAGTTTGGATAGGTACATGGATAGCAGGGATAGAGAAGGCTATGGTCCCGGTGCAGGTCAATGGGAGTAGGCAGTTTAAATGGTTCAACATGGACTAGATGGGCCAAATGGCCTGTTTCTGTGTTGTACTTTTCTGTGACTCTTATAACTATCTAGAAAAGTGGATTTGAGTGCAGCTCCTTACTATGTAAGGGAGCTGGATCTGGATGATTTTTGGATTATTTAAGTGAATGAGGAGTTCATCGATGGGAGCTACAGAAAAACAGTTGTTCTTAAGCTGCTGGAGGCAGGTAGCTAGGTAACTGTCAGGTGGGGGAAGGGAAGGAAGCAGATGTTATTGTGGCCTTTCCCCTCAATAACAAGTAAAATGCTTTGGATACTGGGAAGGTGGGAAGACAACCTACCAGGGGAGAGCCACAGTGGCCAGGACTTTGGCTCAGAAGGGAAGGTGAAGAAGAAGAGAGCAGTAGTGGCCAGCAATCCCAGAGATTCTACGGATGTGAAGGAGACTCCTGGATTGTATGTTGCCTCTTAGATACCAGGCCAGGGATGTTTCAGATCAGGTCCACAACAATCTAAGGGGGAGGGTGAGCAACCAGAATTTGTGGTACACATTGGTACTAATGAAGTAGGTAAGGAAAGGGATGATGTCCTAAAGAGTGAATAAAGGGGTTGAAATGTGTCTACTTTAATGCAAGAAGTATCCGGAATGAGGGTGATGAACTTCAGAGCATGGATCAGTACCTGGAACTACAAGGTTGTGGCCATTAGAGACATGGCTGTCAGAAGGGCTGCTGGATGTTCTGGAGTTAGTAAGTTTCAAACGGGGACAAGGAGTGAGGTAAAAGAAGTGGGGGAATGGTGTTGCTAATCAGGGATAGTATAATAGCTGCAGGAAAGGATATCGGTGTTCCACGGGAGTTGTTCAGCAGCCCCTGCTTCTCGTGATTGTTATGAATGACTTGCGTGAGGAATTGGAAAGGTAGGTTGGCAAGCGTAGGTTGCAGATGACACGAAGGTTGTAGTGTTCTTGATTGTGGTTGTCGTAGGCTACAGTGGGGCATTGATAGAGTGCGGAGCTGGGCTGAGAAGCAGACAGAGGTCAATCCAGAAAACTGGAGTGACAGACTTCGGAGGGTCAAACAGAAAGGCAGGGTACGAGGTTAATGACAGGATTCTAAACAGTGTGGAGGAACGGCGAGATCTTGTGGTCCTCTTCCATAGATGCTCAAAGTTGCTGATACGTAGATAGGGCTGTTAAGAAGGCAGCTATGTTAGGAAAAGACTTGGTGTTCATTTCCGGTCAATTTATAGGAAGGATGTGGAAGCTTTAGACAGGGTGCAGAGGAAGATGCTGTCTGGATTATGGAGCATGCCATGAGGAAAGGCTGTGCAAGCTAAGGCTTTTCTCTTTGGAGCAAAAGAGGATGAGAGATGACTTGTAGATGTGTTCAAAATGATAAGAGACATAGATCAAGTGGATAGCCAGTGCGTTTAGATTTTTTACACAGAGACAGACTGGAAAACTTGTCCAGTGAGGCATCATGGGCGGAACTGAGTAATAAAAAAGGTATGACCACATTAATGGGGCTGTATTACAGACCACCCAACCGTTCAAGGGATTGAGGAATAAATTCGCAGAGAGATCGCAGACTGTTGAAAGAAACATATAAGGTTGTTGTTGTGGGTGATTTTAACTTTCCATATATTGACTGGGACTCCCATACTGTAAAAGGACTGGATGGGATAGAGTTTTTCAAATCTGCTCAGGAAAGAAGTCCCAACAATAGAGTGTGTGATACTTGATTAGCAGTTGGGGAATGAGACAAGGCAGCTGACAGAAGTTTACGCAGGTGAACACTTTGCATCTAGTGATCACCTTAAGATATAGGAGCAGAATTAGGCCATTTGGCCCATCGAGTCTGCTCCACCTGTTTCATCACGGCTGATCCGATTTTACTTTCAGCCCCAATCTCCTGCCTTAATACCCTGACCAATCAAGAATCTGTTAACCTCTGCCTTAAATATACATTAAGATTTGACCTCCACATCCGCCTTTCGCAAAGAATTCCATAGATTCACCACTCTCAGACTAAAGAAATTCCTCCTCTGTTCTAAAAGGAAGTCCCTCTATTCTGAGGCTGTGTTCTCTGGTCTTTGGCTCTCCCACTATAGGAAACTCCTAAGGGATTCTATAGGTGTGCCAAAAGCAAAAGGATTGCAAGGGACAAAACTGTTCCTCCGTAAGACCAGAATGGCAATCTATGTATGAAGCCAAAAGAGAGGGGGGAGATCTTAATGCAGTTTTTGTATCTGTACTTACTCAGACAGCCACAGAGTCTATAGACATGAGGCAAGACGGCATCAACTTCACGGACTCGGTACAGATTATAGAGGAGGAGGTGTTTGCAGTCTTGTTGTAAATTACAGTGCTCCAAGGGCCTGACAAAGTGATCCGTTGGACCCTGCAGGAGGCGAGTGCAGGAATAGCCAGGCTCTAGCGGAGATATCCTTCGAGACAGGTGAGGTGGCAGAAGATTGGAGGGTAGCCAGTGTTGTTCCACTGTTGAAGAAAGGCTCTAAACAGAAACCAGGGAATGATAGGCTGGAGAGCCTGACATTAGTAGTGGGAAAGTTGTTGGAAGGTATTCTAAGGGACTGGATATTTGAGTATTTGTATAGACATGGAGTGATTAAGGATAATAGATGGTTGCCTCTCTGATTAAAGGCCTGTGACCAGTGGAATGGAGTGCTGCAGGGATCGGTGCTGTGTTCGTTGTTTTTTTGTCATCTATATCAATGATCTGGATGACAGTGTGCTTAATTGGATCAGCATGTTTGCAGATGACAGCAAGACTGGGGGTGTAGTGGACAGTGAGGAAGACTGTCATGGTTTGCAGCAGGATCTGGGCCAGCTGGAAGAACAGGCTGAAAAATGGAAATGGAATTTAATGCAGACAAGTGAGAGATATTGCACTTCGGAAGGACCAACCAGGGTAGGTCTTACACAGTGAGTGGTAGGGCACTGAGGAGTGTGGTGGAACAAAGAGACCTGGGAACTCCAGTCCATAATTCATTGAAAGTGGCATTACAGGTTGTTAGCGCTATAAAGAAAGCTTTTGGCACACTGCCCTTTATAAATTAAAATTTTCAGTACAGGTGATCGGATGTTATGTTGAAGTTGTAGAAGGCATGGGTGTATTGTGTGCAATTTTGGTCACCTACCCACAGGACAATATGTAAACAGGGTTGAAAGAATACAGAGAAAATCTACAAGTATGTTGCCGAATCTGGAAGACCTGAGTTGTAGGGAAAGATGGAATAGGTTAGGATTTTATTCCTCGGAATATAGAAGATCAAGAGGAGATTCAGTAGAGGTATGCAAAATTATGAGGGGTATAGATAGGGTTTTTCCACTGAGGTTGAATCATGGGTTAAGGGTGAGGGTGAAAAGTTTAATGGGAACCTTCTTTACTCAGAGGGCTGTGAGGGTGTGGAACAATGTGCCAGTACAAGTGGTGCATGCAAGCTCGAATTTAAGAGAAATTTGGATAGGTAAGTGGACAGAAGGGGTATGGAGGGCTGTTGTCCCAGTGCAGGTCAGTGGGAGTAGTCAGTTTAAATGGCTCAACATAGTCTAGATGGACCAAAGGGCCTGTTTCTAGGCTGTACTTTTCTAAGACTCTGAGAGTGGTTATTGTGTGGAATGCTCTGCCAGGGATGGTGGTGGAAGCAAATAGATTAGGGACATTTAAGAGACTCTTAGATAGGCATATGAATGAAAGAAAAATTGAGGCTGTTTGGAAGGGAAGGGTTAGATATTCACAAAATATCTTTGGTTATACCTACTCAGGTCCTGAGGACTTGTTGATCTCTATGCATTTCGAGATTTCTAATATCATGCAAACTTTGACCTTGTCTGAGATTTCTAATATCATGCAATCTTTGACCTTGTCTGCACTGCATCCAAGGCACATCTGGACTTAAGTAAAGAGATCGGGACTGTACTCACAATACAAAACATGACCTTAACACCACTATGTGAAGTTCTACTCCCAGGTTTGCACAAACCTAAGGAAGTTTCCAGATTGATACAGTCTGTGGTGAGTGTGCTGTGAGCATTGTTGAGCGGTCTTGGATGAGAAGTGGAAATGCTCGTGGTGCTGTAGTGTGTTCACATGTTGTAGGACTTGCGTGGTGCCCAGGCCTGTGGTGAGTGTAGGTGCCTTCACACTTTCTATAGATGTGGCAGGTTTGGCCAAGTATCCAGGGAGTTTGCAAGTTGGATCATATGTGGTGCGTGTGCCAGCTGATATCAAGGTGCATGTCTGAAGTTGTACGTTGGTTCAGGTTTGTGACATGTCGGCCATCAAGCCAAGAATGTGCTATGGGTTGTCAGCAATGTTTGTTCAGTATCATCACCATTGTTTTCTGTGGGCGTCTACTCCCTATTCACTGAACAGAGCTTTGTCTTGGTGATGACATCAGCAGCAGATTATCTGTGCGTCTGTCTACAGTTCCAGCTCTTAGAGTGCCAACACTTGCTTTGGAATCTGTGCCAAGTGTTTGCTGCCTAACATTATTCTAGGATTAGGCTAGGCATGTGGTATTGTCAGTGGATGTACACAGTATATTACTTACACACACACACACTGGATGATAAACCAGTATGTGAAAGAGTCACTATACCTCTCTAATTTGATCCTTCCTGTCTTTGCTTATTTCCAGCTGGCTAATGGTTGAGATTCAAATAGACAAGAACAAACAGATCAAATTAGCTGCACAATGCAGACTGCTACTGGCTTGTGATCGTGGCATGTCAGGCACTTGCTGCCTTTATGCTTGCAAGCCACAGACAATTTTCACCTTGTTTGGGTCACAATTCAGCCAAGAGTCAGTGACCCAGAGGTGGAACTGATCTCCTGTTGCGTGGCCCACTAATCCAACAATGCAATACAAATTCAGCAACTGTGCATTTGACATACCTGCTTCTGCCTGCCTTGAAAGCTGAGATCTTTCTTTCAGCAGGCTTGGGATCAGCCACCTACCAGTCCATTGTCCATCAAGTCCACACTAGCCCTCTACCAAAACAGCTCACTAATTCTGCCCTCCACCCGGTCCCTTCCCTGTAGCCTTGCAATTTATCCAGTTCCCTCCTGAATGCTGAAGTGGTACCTGCTTCCACCTCATCTGCAGGAAGTGTGTTCCAACTTCCAACCAGTGACATGTCACCTTTCTTTTTGTTATTTTGCACCCGACCTCTTCTCTTCAACCTTTCCATCAAAGGGAACTACTTCCAATTATTAATAAGTTACAAAACAAATGATGACGGTGGAACGGTGGATGTAGTGAATATAAAGCAACACGCACAAAATGCTGGAGGAACTCAGCAGGCCAGGCAGCATCTATGAAAGAAAGTATAGTCAAGGTTTCAGACCGAAACCCTTCGGCCTGCTGAATTCTTTTAGCATTTTGTGTGTGTTGCTCAGATTTCAGCATCAGCAGATTTTCTCTTGCTTGGTGGTGAATATAAATTTTAGTAAGGCATTTGTCAAGGTTTCCCATGGTTGTTTCATTCAGAAAGTCAGGAGGTATTGGGATCCAGGGAAGATTAGCTGCATGGATTCTGAACTGGCTTGTCCACAGAAAGCAGAGGGAGTTAAGACATGGAGTGTATTCTGCATGGAGGTCTCTGACTGATGATCTGTTCTGAGATCCCTGCTGTTTATGATTTTTTTTAAATGATGTGGATGAGGAAGAGGAATGGAAGGTTAATAAGTTTGCAGATAACACAAAGGTTAGCGGTGTTGTGGGTAGAACAAAAGGTTTTTGTAGGTTACAATGAGATGCAGAGCTGCACAGAGAAGATGGTTTTGTTTCTAAATGTTCCTGCATTACTTTCATGATATCAGCAAAGCTCATTTCAGCTGGTTTGGTTGGAGCAGTCAAACACCTAAGCAACCTCTATGCTTTTTATTTATGATTATTATCACCTGCTACTCACTGTATCTGAACCCGTGAAGCCTTTTTAAACTTGACTGTATCTGTCCCTTCAAAAGAAGCACATGCTGTGCTGTTTTTATTTACTTAACCGTTTCTCACTGCTCTTTTTTTTAAATTCAAACTTCTCGTTGCACTTCAACAGGTAGGTAGTCATCTTGAGTTCACTTAAAACTTATTCGTTGCCACTGTTATACTTAGTAGTGTTAAAATGTAAAGCTAGTTGAAAGGAAAAAGACGGGAGCCGGGGAGAACTTTTTTACTTTAAGCAAAGCGTACACATAACACATGGTGGCATCGTAACATATGCAATTTACATATTATTACATGCGACCCATAATGACCTTTTTTAAATAAGCAAGTATATATAATCAAGCAATATATTTACAATATTACTTAAATGCTACTGAAATATTAAATACATAACACCTGTGACTGTGTTGAGTTTCCCCCAGGTTCTCTGGGTTCCTCTCACAGTCAGGGTTAGTGAGTTTGTGGATGTGCTATGAAGCCTGCCAACACTTGTGAGCTGCCCCTATTATATTACAAACAATGACACAGTCGATGCAGACACTGTATGTTTTGATGTACACACGTGACGAGCACAACAAGTCTTCTACATCCCTCATGATTTCATACTCCTCCATAAGGTTACCCTTCAAACTCCTACATTTCAATAAATCAAATCCTAGCTGGCCCAACCTCACCTTACAACTCATGCCCTCAACTCCTGGCAATATTCTTGTAAATTTTCTTTGCGCTCTTTCCAACTTAATGACATCTTTCTTACAACAGGGTAACCAAAACTATACAGTACCCCAGGCGAAGCCTTACTTGCATCTTGTTCAGCTGAAACATAACATCACAACTTATTCTTGATGGCCTGATCAGGAAACCAGGTACTCATATCCCTAGGTCCATCTGTTGTGCAAGTTTCTCCAGGGCACTATGGAAGTTCTACATTGCTTTGACCTGCCAGTCTACGATACCTCATATTTATAGAAATGGAAATGTCATTTGCCATTCCTCTTCCCACTTACCGAGCTGATCAAGATCCCCTTGCAGTTTTTGATCACCCACCTTCACAGTCTATGATAACACCTATTTTCGTGTCATCTGCAAATATATGAATCATACCTTGTTCATTCTCATTCAAATTCTTTTTATAAATGACAACAACAATGGGCCCAGCACCAATCCAGCACTAGTCATGGGCCTTCATTCTGAAAAGCAACCTTCTGCAATCACGTTCTGCTTTAAGTCAACTAAACCAATGATGTATCCACTTACCTAACTCACCCTTATCACTGATATTGATCAAAGAAAAGAATGTCCTTACACTGCTCCCTCCAGTGAAAAAACCAGCCCCTTAACCACGACCCTCTTGCTTAGCCAGCTTTGTCTACACGGCCCTTTTATGCTGTTTGCTTCTATTGTGCAGATACGGCTGTTACGTGGCACGTTGTCAAACGCATTTGGAAATCCTTGTATATCACATGGACTGCGTTACCCTCTCAACTCTGGCTGTTATCTCTTCATGAAGGTTCTATGAAACTCATAATTTTCTCTTTAAAAATCTATGTTGGCTCACCTCAATTGATTGGGTTTCCTCTTTGAAACTCTTAAAGGTAGCCATAGTTGTAACATCAGAAACATGGAAGCCAGTTACTTGTGGCAAGGACTGACAAACCAGCAGTGCAATAATAGTCAGTTAACGCACATTTCGGGCCAAGACGTCGACTGTACTCTGTTCCTTAGATTCTGCCTGGCCTGCTGAGCTCCTCCAGCCTTTTGTGTGTGTTGCTCGGATTTCCAGCGTCTACAGATTTCCTCCCGTTTGTGATAATAATCAGGTTCTCTCTGCTGAGAATTGCGTAGGGAATAAACTTCATGGACAACCCAAGAACCAGACTTCTGAGTAGATGCTCTTTGTGTTTCCAGTTTTCCCAGCAGAGCTTTGCGGAAAGCTTGAGTGCAACAGTTGAAGCCTGAGGCTTGGCTGTTCAGCTCTGAGATCGGGAAGCCCAAGGTGACTGGACCAAGGCATCAGTACAAGTTTAATGCACACGTGGGAAGAGCAGTGCTGGCAGTTTTAGGTCACGGGCTGAATTCATTCTGGATACAGAAATTGTGAACTCAAGATTTGTTTCTAAGTATGAGACGGGAGGTGATGTCATGAGAATACTGATTGATTGGGAGCAGCTTGTGATGAGGCAGCCCTTTAAATATCTGCATACCAGTTGCTCATTGTTCAAGACTGCATGTGCTGATGTGTAAGGCATCTTGCAAATTCTGAAGTGGGTCTTCTCCACCAACTGGGATTCAGGTAGGAATTAATCTGTTTGACTTTGCTAACCACCTTGTGTGCCATTCTCTCTCCAGGCTTCACACACTCACGATGCAATTACAGAGGCGGCTCAGCTCATGAAGGAGGCCGTGGATGATATTATGGTAACACTCAACGAAGCTGCCAGCGACATTGGAATGGTGGGCGGTATGGTCGATGCCATTGCTGACGCAATGAACAGAGTAAGTGTCCTAAAGTGGGATTACAGCTGAGATTGGACATTGAGGTTTCCTTACATTATATTTCAGTTTTAGTGCAATATGTCCTTCACAAGAATGTCATCAAACAGTCGGCCTTTGAACCATGGAATAAAACAATGGTAACAGACTGCCAAAGTTGGCTGAAGAGGTCGTTTATATTTTGGTGATAGCTGGGGTTGTGAGCTCACAGAATTAGATGGGAAGTTAGAGCTGAAAAAGATGGAGGTCTGACCATCAGTGAATATCAGTCACAGGCTAGAATTTAGATGTTTTACAATAGAGCACAATCGTGATCAGTGGGAATGAAGACTTTGGAAAGGAAGGCGAGAATGTTAAGTCTGAAGTGAGCCGGGGGTGATGGCAGGTGCGGAGATGGCGACAGTAGATGACCCCAAGGTGAGGACTGCAGGGGCAGAAGTGGGAATAGTTTGGAAAAGGTGAAATTCACTTAAGTAATGTACCAGTATGAGAGTGGAATCCAAGGAGGAGGGTGGATGAAGGAGGCTGGGGGTATGAGGCAGGAGGTTGAGGGCTGAGGAAAGTAATTGAATGACTGAGGAGCTGGTGTGGAGTGAAGCAGTTTAAGTGGAATGTGGGAGTTCAACTCAGGGTCAAGAGTCACTTCTCCGGAATTACAAGCAGCCTTTTCAAAGTGATCAGCTGTTGAAATTCAGCAACCCCGTGCAGCAACTAGCACCGAGTTACTGAAAGAAGAACCGCTTTCCGGCCCATCCCTGTCACCACAACAGCACTTGTATCAGTAAAGTCAGTGAGCTGTATTGTTGCTGTGTTCATGTTCCACTGTCATTCCAGTGTCCCAGCTGCTTCGATGTCCCAGCAAAACGATGTCTGTTACTGTGTGAAAGCTCAATCCAGGGGGCTATCCATTCATCCCCAAAACCACTGTAAGACAGCAAGACAAGGGAGCAAAATTGGGCCATTTGGCCCAGCAAGTCTGCTTTGCTATTCCATCATGGTCGATTTAATATCCCACTCAACCCCATTCTCCTGCCTTCTCTCCAAAACCTTTCATCCCATGACTAATGCAGAACCAATCAAGCTCTGTTTTAGTCATACTCAATGACCTGGCCACCACAGCCATTTAAAACAATGAATTCCACAGATTCACCATCCTCTGGCTAAAGAAATTCCTCCTCATCTTTGTTCTCAATGGACGGTACTCTATTCTGAGACTGTGCCCTCTGGCCCAAGACTCTCCCACTGAAGGGTACATCCTGTCCACATCCAATCTATCTGAGGCTTTCAATACTTGACAGGTTTCAATAAGATTCTCCACACCACCCCCTCATTCTTCTAAACTCCAGTGAGTTCAGGCCCAGAGCCATCAAACACTACTCATACATTAACACTTTCATTCACAGAATCATTCTTGTGACCCTCCTCTGGATCTCTGCAGTGTCAGTGTATTGTCGTTTACAATGTAGAAAGTAAAAAGATGAGAGGTATAACCCATCACATTCCACACTTGCATACGGTCGTGGGACATAGAACAGTACTGCATTGGACATGCCATTCGTCTCCGATGTTGTGCTGAAATGGATGCCTCCTGCCCTTCCATTCTCTTCATGTACATATGTTTAAATGCAAGCCTCTTGAATGCCACCAAACTGCCCACTTACACCTCTGTTCCTGGGACCTCATTCCAAGCACCGACCACTCTCTACGTAAAAATGCATTCCCTTTGCATCATCTTTAAACCTCTCTGTTCTAACCTTTAAGCATGTTCTCCCTTTGGTCCGATCCCAGGGAGCAGATTCGGTCTATAACTAATCTATGCCTGTCATACTTCTAGCAGCTCTCTCCTCAGACCCCAGTCTCTAAAGAGAACGACCAAAGTTTGCCCAACCTGTCCTTATCGTTCACACTCCCTAATCCTTGGTAAACTTCTTCTGCACCCTTTCCACAGTCCCCATATCTGTCCTGTAGGGCTAACAATACCTCAGGTGTGATCTGAGTAAAGCTATGGATTGACTTCCTTCCTCTTCTACTCAACACCCCTACAATGAAGGCTATATGCCTTCTTCACTACTTTATCTACTTATGTCGCCACGTTCAGTGAACTATGGACCTGGGCCACCAAGATCCTCTCTATCTCAGTGCTTTTAATGGGTCTACCATTAACTGTATACTTTCTCCTTCCATTTGATCTCTCAAAATGCAACACCTCACACTTGCCCGGATTAAACTGGATCCGCCCCTCTTCTGCTCATATCCCTAACTAATCTGTATCCTGCTGTATTCTTTGATAGTCCTTTACATTGTGTCCAGCTCCGCTAATCTTGGTGCCTTCTGCAAATTTGCTAATCCACCCATGTATATTTTCATCCAAATCAATGATATATGTCACAAACCAATGATGTATATTACAAGCCACAGGGACCTTGCAGAACACCACTGGTCACGAGCCTCCTGCCAGAATAACAGATTCCCATCCCTGCAATCTCTGGGCAAGCCAGTTCCAAATCCAAACTTGCAATTTAGCCTAGATCCCATCCATCTTGATCTTCTGGATCAGCCTACCATAAGGGACCTTATCAGATACCTTACCGAAGACTATGTAGAAAATGGCCAATGTCTTGCTTTCTCCCAGCACTTCATCACCTCCTCAGAAAACCTAATCAAGTTTTTAAGACATAGCCAGCCCCGCACAAAGCCATAGCTGACTGTCCCTACGCCTTTCCAAATGTGGATAAGTCCAATCCCTCAGTAACCTCTCCAATAACTTCCCTCTCTCTGGAGTGAGGCCCACTGGCAAACAATCACCTGCATCATCCCTTTGTCCTTTCTTGAACAAAGGCAAAATTTTTGCTACACTTCAGTCCTCAGGGATCTGGTCTGTTGCTTCTGAGGACACAAAGATTCTTGTCAAAGCCCCAGCAATCTCCTCACTTGATACTCTCATTATTGTGGGATATGTGCTGTCTGGCTCCAGAGAATTTAAAATGCTTTTCCAAAGACCCAGCACTACCTGATCCTTCATCTTAAAGTATCCCAGCACATTAACGGGCCCAACTCTCTTTACACTGTCCTCCAATTTCCTCTTGGTAAGTACTGATACAACGTACTCATTTAGTACCTTAGCCACTTTCACTGACTCCAATCACAAATTCTGACCTTTATCCTACAGAAATGATTATATAGGATCTTCACACTGTTAACACTCCACAGGTTTGTAGAACTGCTGCTTCACTCCTCACAATGCGGACACTGTTATTTCCACCATATAATTCCAATAAACCCTCTCATGTATCCCAAATGAAGATGAGTCCCACTCCCCTTTATTCATATATCATTGCTGGATTGGTGAGGCTTCCTTGGTGGCAATGTCCTGTGATGTGTTTTCCAGTTGGATGAGGGCACCCCTCCTGAACCAGAGGGAACTTTTGTCGACTACCAGACCACAATGGTGAAATATTCCAAGGCCATCGCAGTTACCGCCCAGGAGATGGTGAGTGAGAGCAGTGGGTTACTTCTCACTTTGTGACTGTGGATCGTGTTGCCCAGGTTGTTGGCACCCTGAACTGTCCGGCACACGGGCACACAGTACAGTGCGTACATGCATACACGCATTGAGCAGAGGTAAGATATACAAAGTGCAGACACATAAAGGTACCAATTTCTGATATTTCCTTACAACACAGGAAAAGGTTGCCTCATTTAAACAGTCTCAGCAATTCCCATTCTCCCACTAAGTTCCCTTGTAACTTATTTTCACCACATTGCAATCAGCTTCTTCAGATTTTATCATGCAGAGATAATGTAGTGGCTGATGAACCTACTAACCAGCGAGTCCTTACAGTGTGAGAGGTAGCTCAGCATCCAGGCAAAAGCCTGGTCACATGGAGAGTATGCAGACTCCACAGGTACAGCACCAGAGAGAACCGAAGACGATGGATATGCGAGGTATCTGTACTACCTGCGCGTCACTGTAATCCCACAGAGTTGTATTTCAAGTTGACTGCAATGGCCTTTATCAGGAATATAGTTGGGTTATCATGTAACAGAAAGAAACTTTAGTCAAATTTTCACTCGTAGGTTCAGCTGGCAGTTACGGTAATGGGAAACATAAACATCAAGATCGGTCCGATGTTGATTGGAAACCCTTTCTGACTGTTGTCTTTAACTGTTTCCGCCTGTACAGATGTCCAAGTCGGTGACCAGTCCTGAGGAGCTTGGGGGCCTCGCTTCCCAAGTGACTACTGACTACAGCCACCTCGCTCACCAAGGGCGACTTGCAACAGCCACGGCTGACACTGAGGAGGTATGTTGCTCCTATCAGCAACGTAATATGATAAGTGAAGGAGCCGGGGTTCTGTTGGCCTTCTTGATGGGTCACGCGCCTGCCATCAATAATTGATCCTTGTTTTCCCTGAAGAATTTTCCAGCACTATCTTTGTCAACTCTAGGAATAGTTGTGCTCCCAGCCAGCTGCTCCATCCCTACAGATTTGGCTTGGAATTTCCAAGAAATGGAGAGTAAACACAGTAGGTAGGAGCCTTTTAAAAAAAAAACACTATTTCAGAAGTAACACGAGTGAATCTGCAGATGCTGGAAATAAATAAAAACACAAAATGCTGGCAGAACTCAGCAGGCCAGACAACATCTACGGGAGGAGGTAGTGATGATGTTTTGAGCTGAAACCCTTCATCAGGAGGGGTTGATGAAGGGTTTCGGCCCGAAACGTCGTCACTACCTCCTCCCATAGATGCTGTCTGGCCTGCTGAGTTCTGCCAGCATTTTGTGTTTTTATTCCAGAAGTGTTGGTTCTTCAGTTTCTCTGACGATGACACCTGGAAGAAGTGCCTCCATTTGTAGCTTCTAATAGACCTCGTTCAGGAGTTGGAGCTGGAACTGGATGGACTCTAGATCGTTTGGGAGGCTGGAGGATGAGAGTTTGATAGAGCGGGCATACAGGGGGGTAGTTATACCCAAAGTGCAAGACACAGGTAACTGAATGACCCAGCGGGGTGGGGTGAATAGGGAACCAGGACAGAGTACCCCTGTAGCCTTCTACCTCAACAACACTTTGGATATTGTTGGGAGGATGGCCTACCAGAGGAAAGCCACAATGGCCAATGGTCAGGTCTCTAGCGCTAAATCTGGCTCTGTGGTTCAGAAAGGAAGGGGCGAGAGCAAGCTGTAGTGATAGGGGATTTGTTGGCTCCAGGAACAGAAAGGAGATTCTGTAGATGAGAATGAGATTCCCATATGGTTTCTTGCCATTAGTTTCAAGGTAATTATGGAGAAGAATAGTTCTGGTCCTCAGGTTGAGATTCTAAGTTGGAGAAAGGCCAATTTTGATGGTATCAGAGGATTTGGCAAGTGTGGATTGGGACAGGCTGTTTTCTGGCAAAGATGCACTAGGAAAGTGGGAGGCCTTCAAAAGTGAAATTTTGAGAGTACAAAGCTTACATATGTCCATCAGTATAAAAGGCAAGGATAACAAGTTTGTAAAACCTTGGTTTTCGAGAGATTGGGGCCCTGGTTAAGATAAAGAAGGTGCGCAGCAGGTATATGTAGGCAGAAACAAATTAGATACTTGAGTATAAGCAATGCAAGAGAATACTTGAGAGGGAAATCGGGAGGACTAAAAGAAGGAATGACGTTGCTCTAGCAGACGAGGTGAAGGAGAATCCTAAGGGCTTCTACAGATGTGTTAAGAGCAAAAGAATTGCAAGGGACAAAATTGGTCCTCTGGAAGACCAGAGTGATCAGCTGTGCTTTGAGCTGAAAGAGATGGGGGAGATCTTAAATAGGTTTTTTGCATCTGTGTTTACCTCAGGAGATGGAAACAGAGTCTTTAGATGTGAGTCAATTCAGCAGTGAATTCATAATCTCTACAGATCACAGAGAAAGTGTTTGCGGCCTTGAGGCATTTAACTAGAGTGGATCAATCCCCAGGGCCTGACAATGCATTCTCTCGGACCCTGTGGGAGGCTGGTGCAGAAATGGCAGGGGCCTTAACAGAGATATTTGAAAGATTGGAGGATAGCTAATGTTGTTCAGTTGTTTAAGAAAGGCTCTAAAAATAAGACAGGAGATTACAGGCCAGTGAGCATAACATGAGTAGGGGAAGTTGTTGGAAGGTATTCTGATGGACTGGATAAATCGGTATTCGGATAGACAGGGACTGATTAGAGTCAGGCAACATGGTTTTGTGCCTGGTGGATCATGTCTGACCAATCTTACAGAGTTTTTGAAGGAAGTTACCAGGAAAGCCACTGAAGGCAAAGCAGCGGATGTTGTCTACATGGACAACAAGGCATTCGGCAAGGGATTTGGGAAGGTCCCACATGGGAGGATGGTCATGAAGGTTCAGTTGCTTGGCATTCAAGATAAGGTGGTAAATTGGATTAGATATTGACTTTGTGGGAGAAGCTAGAGATTGATTGTAGATGGTTGCCTCTTTGACTGGAGGCCTGAGACTGGCAGGGATTGGTGCTGGATCCATTGTTATTTGTCATGTTCATGTATATCAACAGACTGGATGATAATCTAGCAAGAAGTTGTTTGGGAAGCTGAAATGTCTGAAGGTAGATAAGTCAGGTGGACCAGATGGACTACACCCAATGGTTCTGAATAAGGTAGTGAAGAGATTATGGAGGCATTAATAAGGTCACTAGATTCTGGAATGGTTCCAGAGGACTGGAAAATTGGAAATGTCACTCCATTCTTCAAGAAGGGAGAAGAAAGGAAATTATAGGCCAGTTAGCCTAACCTCAGTGGTTTGGAAGATCTTGGTGTCAAATGTTAAGGATGAAGTTTTGGGGTATTTGGAGGCACATGATAAAATAGGCCAAAGTCAGCATGGTTTCCTTAAAAGAAAATCTTGCCTGAAAAAGTCTGTTGGAATTCTTAGAGGAAATAACAAGCAGGATAGACGAAGGAGAATCAGTAGATGTTGTGCACTTGGATTTTCAAAAGGCTATTGTCAAGGTACCACACATGAGGTTGCTTAACCCATGGTATTACAAGAAAGATACCAGCATGGATAGAATATTGGCTAATTGGCAGGAGGCAAAGTGTGAGAATAAGGAATCCTTTTCTGGTTGTCTGCTAGTGACTAGTGGTGTTCCGCAGGGCTCGATGTTGGGACCGGTTCTTTTCACGTTGTATGTCAGTGATTTGGTTGATGGAATTGATGGCTTTGTGGCCAAGTTTGCAGACAATACGAAGATAGGTGGAGGAGCAGTAGTGTTGAGGAGGCAGGGAGATTGCAGAAGGACTTGACAAATTAGAACAGACAAAGAAGTGGCAGTTGAAACACAGTTGGGAAGTGTACGGTCATGCACTTTCGTAGAAGAAATAAAAGTGTAGACTGTTTTCTATACAGTGGGAAAATTTAAAACTCTTAAGATGCAACGAACTTTGGAGTACTCGTGCAGAAGGTTTACTTGCAGGTTGAGTTGGTGGAGGAAGGCAAATGCAATGTTAGCATTCATTTCAAGAGGACCAGACTATAAAAACAAGGATGTAATGCTGAGGTTTTACAAGACACTGGTGAGGCCTCATTCGGAGTATTGTGAGCAGTTCTGGGCTCTTCATCCTCTAAAAAAGGATGTGCTGAGATTGGAAAAGGTTCAAAGGGGGCTCACAAAGATGATTCCAGGATTGAAAGGCTTATCGTATGAGGGGTGTGTGATGCCTCTGGGCCTGTACTCACTGGAATTTAGAGGATTCAGGGTGGGGATCTCATTGAATCCTACTGAATGTTGGAAGGGTTAGATAGATTGGATTTGGAGAAAATGTTTCCTATAGTGGTGGAGTTTAGGACCAGAGGGTACAAAGTCAGAATAGAGGACTGTCCATTTGGAACAGCAGCCAGAGGATGGTGAATCTAGGGAATTCGTTGCCACGGGCAGCTGTGGAGGCCAGGTTATTGAATGTTTTTAAGGTGGAGGCTGATAACGTTTTGATAAGTCAGGATGTGAAGCGTTACAGGGAGAAAGCAGGGGAATGGGGTTTAAACGGGAAATGGATCAGCCATGATCAAATAGTGGAGCAGACTCAATGGGCCAAATGGCCTAAATCTGCTCCAATGTCTTAGTCATATGGAGTGACTACAATGTGGTAAACTGGATCAGCAAATTTGCAGATGACGCCAAGATTGGGGCCGTAGTGGACAAGGAGGAAGCCTTGCAGTGGATCTGAACCAGCTGGGAAATGGTCTGAAAAATGGCAGATGGTATTTAAAGCAGAGAAGTGTGAAGTATTGCACCTTGGGAGGACCAGTCAGGTAGGTCTTACACAGTGAGCTGTAGGGCACTGAGGAGCACGGTAAAGCGGAGGGATGTGGGAATACAGATTCATAATTCCTTGAAAGTGGGGTCACAGGTAGATAGGGTCGTATAGAAAGTTTTTGGCACATTGGCCATAAATCAAAGTATTGAGTACAGGAGATGGAATGTTAATGTTGACATTGTGTAAGATATTGGTGAGGTCTAATTTGGAGTATTGTGTGCAGTCTTGGTCACCTACCTACGGGACAGATGTAAACAAGTTTGAAAGATTGCAGAGAAAATTTACCAGGATGTCGCTGAGACTTGAGGACCTGAGTAATAGGGAAAGGTTGAACAAGTTAAGACTTTATTCTTTGGAATGTTGAAGATTGAGGGGAGATTTGATAAAAGTGTACAAAATTATGAAGGGTTTATATAGGGTAAATGCAAGCAGGCTTTTTCCACTGAGGTTGGGTGAGACTAGAACTAGAGGTCTTGAGTTAAGGGTGAAAGGTGAAATGTTTCGGGGGGACGTGAGGGGAACCTTCTTCACTCAGAGGGTGGTCAGAGTGTGGAACGAGCTGCTGGCACAAGTGGTGGATGTAGGTTCCATTTAAACATTTGGGTAGGTGTGTGGATGGAAGGCTGTGGTCCGGGTGCAGGTTGAAGGGACGAGGCAGGTTCGGCCTGTTTCTGTGCTGTAGCGTTCTATGACTATGGCCAGTGGCAAGTGAGCCTGGTTTATTTTTCAATGTGGCTAGGGGCAGGGTACTAAAGGAGCAGACTGAGAAACAGAAAATGCCGGGAACTTTCAGCAGGTCAGCCAGCATCTGTGGGCAGAAAGGAGTAAGATCTCAACCTGAAATGTCGTTCCTTTCTCCACAGGTACGTCCTGAACTGCTCGGTGTTGTTTCAGACTTCCAGCACCTCCAGTTCTTATGATTTTCATCAGCGGAGTGAATAGGTGTATCTGATGACGATCAGCAGGAGTGTGGGTGCAGCCCCTGATGTCACTAGTCAGTTTGGCAAGTTTAGGGTCTGAACCAGGCAGCCTGCCTGAACGGATGGCATGGGAGCCTGGATCGCTTATTCAGTTACATTATCTTGACTCCCACAACAAATTGATGAATCTGGAATACAATGTAGGCTCCCTCATGGGGACAATGAGATAGATTTAATCAGATCTGGCTCTTGGAAGTTTGCTAATGTCCTTCAGCGAAGAAAATCTGATACCCTTACTTGGTCTGATTCAATCCAGCACAATATGTGATGGGATCCCAGCAAAATCCAAGATACCAAAATGCCATTTGAATTTTTCTGACGATCCCTGGTCACTCCCGCTGGCACACAGATTATTTGTTCAGCTGCCCAGACGTGCTTTCCTGCTGTCGGTGCAGCTGATCACTTTGTGAAGAACTTGAACTAAGTTTGTGCGTGTTCTTGGATGCATTCAAATGCTGGGGGTTTTTCTCCCAATTGCATTTCTTGGTTCACTGATCTCCAAGTTCAACTTAGGGAGTCACTGCAAACAGTTCTGGCCTTGGTATGTTAATGTTTCAGTCCAAAGATGACACTGGCAGCCTATGTATTCCCTTAAGTAACTCAGAACGATCAAGTGCTGCTTCGATTTATTAAATAACCTACTCCCATTTTGTCTGCAGATTGGATTCCAGATTAAGACGCGAGTTCAAGATCTGGGTCACGGCTGTATATACCTGGTGCAGAAAGCAGGGGCTGTTCAGATCAGCCCTAGTGATAGTTTTACCAAGAGAGAGCTCATCGAGTGTGCTCGTGCTGTGACAGAAAAGGTGAGGAGTTTCATCCAGGTTTCACTGCAGCACCGGCACTCACCCTTGTTTTCCACCTTTTCAACTGGATTACATTGAGCTGGTCAGGAAAAAGTTTCCCAGCAGAAGTAGTGCTGATCAAAAGCTTTTCTTGGTCTGGTATGAATGGGAGTTTATTTCTGCAGTACGTTGGTGTGGCAGGGAGTACAGCTCACACACAGCTCCGGGATCAGTCCTATCTGCATCGAGCACAAGAAGATCGGATCAGGAGTCAATCACCTGACCCTTCCGGCATGCCATTCTGATGCCCAGGCATCAACTCCTCTGCCAGATCCACAGAACTCTCAAATCCTCTGCTCTTTTTTCAAAATTTATCTCCCTCCACTTTAAAACCAGCTTCCATAACCCTGTGGGGCAGAGGATTCCAGAGAGCTACTGTACACTGTAGCTTTAACTAAATGACCCCTTATCCTGAAATGGCATTCTCTTAAATCTCCCAGCACTGAAAGCATCATAGTATCATTCTTGTAAAGCATCTCCTCTGTCTCCGTAAGATCACTGTTCATTCTTCTAACCTCCAAAGAATATAGACCCAAGCTATTTGATCGCTCTTATCCCAGGAATTAGCCGATTGAATTTTTTTTGGATTACTGCTAAAACTGCGTTCAGCATGGCTTGCTTGCCTTCATTAGTCTGGATGTTGTGTACAAGAGAAATAAAGTCATGTTTCAGCTGTATACAGCATTAGAAAGGCCACTCTTCAGGTATTGTGGGCAATTCTAGTTGCCCCCATTATGGAAGGGATGTGGAGGCAGGAGTAGTTCACTGGACTGCTGCCTGGATTAGAGGGTAGGAACTATAGGGAGAAGTTAAACAAACTTGAGTTGTTACGTCAGGAGCATCCGAGGCTGAGGAACAAGCTGGTATAAGTTTATAAAGTTATGAGAGGGTTAGATAGAGTACAGGGTCAGGATCTGTGTCCCAGGGTAGAAATGTCGTATAGCAGAGGATTTGCATTTAAAATGAGATGGGGCAAGTTTTAAGAGGGTAAGTATTTTACAGAGAGTGGTGGATGCCTGGATTGGCCTGTAAGGCTATCAGTGGAGGCAGACACAAAAGTGCCATTTTCGGTAGACATGTGAATATGTGCAGGCAGAAAGTTCATAACAGACATGGTGATTTAAAGGGCCTTGGTCCTGTGTTGTGCTGTTTTATGTTCTCTGGTCTATGATCCAGTACACCAGAGGTGGCTTCATCAACACCCTGATAATTGTAACAGATCTTCAGCCCCTTTCAGTAAAGGTCATTATACCATTTACGCATTCTCCAACAGACTGCATGGGCTCCCACATCCTGAACTGGTGCAAGTTGTTGGTCAATTGGCTGCTGTAAGTTAATGTCGATGGCTGGTGGGAGAATCTGTGAGTTTTACTGGGCAGCTGTAAGAGAGAGTATGTTAAAGCTAACTAACTGGACATTTCTTATCTCTGAGAAGACTTTGTGAGGATGGGCTGAGTGGCCTTGTTCTATGTCATAATTACAGTGAATAGAAGCTAGATGAAACTGAATGTATGGAGTGTTTGAAGGTGATTTGGAATTGATTGGCACAGCTTTATAAAGGAATTTCTGTAATGATGTTTTGTTGAGGACTGTAGATCATCTCACAAATCAATGCAGCGTTCCTGAAAGGTATATTTGCACCTAATAATATACACACAGTAGCCACATTATTAGGTACATCTGCTTGTTAATGTAAATAACTAATCAGCCAATCACGTGGCAGCAAATCAATGCATAAAAGCATGCAGACAAGGTCAAGAGGTTCAGTTGTTCAGACCAAGCATCAGAATGGGGAAGAAATGTGGTCTAAGTGACTTTGACCGTGGAATGATTGTTGGGGCCAGACAGGGTGTTTTGAGTATCCCAGAAACTACTGATCTCCTGGGATTTTCACACACAACAGTGTCTAGTGTTTACAGAGATTGATGCAAAAAAACAAAACCACCCAGTGAGTGGCAGTTTTGTCGGCGAAAGTGACTTGTTAATGAGAGAGGTCAGAGGAGAATGGACAGACTGGTTCAGACTGACAGGAAGGTGACAGTAACTCAAATAGCCATGTGTTATAACAGTGGTGTGCAGAAGAGCATCTCTGAATGCAAAACACATCGAGCCTTGCAATGAATAGTCTACAGCAGCAGAAGACCACGGACTTACACTCAGTGGCCACTTTATTAGGTACAAGAGGTCTGTTATCCACTGTTGATGCATGACAGCCCATTTGTACTGCAGAAAGGAGCAGCAGTGGTGTGAAGCCAGACCTTCATGTGTGTTTAAATCAATTATTCTGTTGTAGGAATTCCTGGGATAACAAGCAATGATCGCTTTAATTTCTGACCTAATATTGCAATTGATGATTTTATGGTTACATTTTCACTGGCGTAGGTGCTCATTTCTGAAATGTTTCTTGCACAGGTGTCCTTGGTCCTGTCTGCACTTCAGGCAGGCAACAGAGGCGCGCAGGCTTGTATCACGGCTGCCAGTGCTGTGTCTGGCATCATCGCCGATCTGGACACCACCATCATGTTTGCCACAGCCGGCACGCTCAACGCCGAAAATGATGAGTCCTTTGCAGACCACAGGTGAGTTTTGCTCTCCCAGCAGCACAACATCCCTGGTACGTTGGAGAACAAGTCCGAAATGTTGGTCAGTTTGTGTTCTGAAGGCCGGGCACTGATACAAACACATTTGGAAATCCCTTTGGAAAGTTTGTGGTTACAGTAGGTTTTGACAGAGAAAGCATCAACTGTGTAGGGCGTTGGGGTCATGGGAGGGAGTAGAACATAACTGTACACCCTGGGATATAGACATGGAGGAGGTCCCCTTGAGGGGTGGGCAAAGCTCTGGAAAGATTTGATTTTGGATCAGAAGATTTCCTGTTTAATTTAACTTCTCAGTTATGTCTCTTCTCTGTCTTTTCCATCAAAGTTGCTCTGGTCTGCCTGGCAGTTTCCACTGACTTTGATGCTCTTTTGAAGATGGGTACTGAAATTGGAGGGGGTGGTGAAAGAAGCGCAGTCTGTCCTGGGTCAGATTAGGCTAAAACACCGCCTTGGATCATTTGCATTGAGCTGAGGTATTGTGATATTTCTCATAATATTGAATGCCACTAGCCCAGAATTCCCAGTCAAGATAAGTCAAAATGTACCTCCACAATGAGTGACCAAAACTCTTGGAGCGTATGTACTTCCAGTGGTGGGAAGCAGCATTAGGCTGGATCAGCGGCTGTGTAGCTGGGACACCCCAGCGCCAGTGGGATGGTGCAGTTACAGAGAGGCCTGAGCCTGAAACATCGACTTCCCTCCATAGATGCTGCCTGACTCGCCGAGTTCCTCCAGCACTCTTAGTGTGTTGTTTACCCCCCCATTATTGTGGACATCAGAGCCTACAATGGGTTACAGTTAGTGAGAAGGGCCTGCATTCGTTTAAAAAGTTTTGGTCTAAAACTTAGTGGTGAAGAATTTTTTTTTGTGCAAACAATGCAGGAGCCGTCAAAAAAGTCTGAACTCGTTTCCCTGTCTGCAGGACATCGGTTACCTTGCTTTGCTTCTGGAAGTCTGCTTACCTTCGTTCAGCTGGCCTGGCTCTCACAAGTGTGGTTTCTTCCCCCACCCCTCATCCAGGGAGAACATCCTGAAAACAGCAAAGGCCCTGGTTGAAGACACCAAGTTCCTGGTGTCTGGAGCAGCGTCAAGCCAGGAGAAACTAGCCCAAGCTGCCCAGTCCTCTGTCAGCACCATTACCCAGCTGGCTGAAGTGGTGAAGCAGGGAGCTGCCAGCCTTGGCTCTGACGATCCAGAAACACAGGTAAGGGGTCAAGTTCAGGGAGGTCGGGCCACAGCAGCTGTCCAAGGACTCGTGAAGTAGGGATTTCTGTTCTGTTCTGTCAAAGCTTCACTGAAATTTAAGGCCATAAGACATAGGAGCAGATTTAGGCCATTCAGCCCATCGAGTCTGCTTCACCATTCCATCGTGGCTGATCCTGGATCCCACTTAACCCCATACACCTGCCTTCTCGCCACATCCTTTGAAGCACTGACCAATCAGGAAAAGATCAACCCACAGACTTGGCCTTCACTGCAGTCTGTGCCAGAGCATTCCACAGTTTTACTACTCTGGCTGAAAAAATCCTCCTTACCTCTGTTCTATAAGGTGGCCCCTCAACTTTGAGGCTGTGCCTTCTAGTTCTGGATACCCCCCACTATAGGAAACATCCTCTCCACTTCCACCCTACCTAGTCCTTTCATATTCGGTAGGTTTCAATGAGATATCCCCCGCATTCTTCTAAATTCCAGTGAGTACAGGCCCAAAGCTGCCAAACGCTTCTCATATATTAACCCCTTCATTCATGGAGTCATCCTTGGGAACCTCCTCTGGACTCTCCAATGACAATACATCCTTTCTGAGATATGAGGCCCAAAACTGTTGACAAAAAGTGCGGCCTGACTAGTGTCTTATAAAGGCTCAGCATTATCTCCTTGCTTTTATATTCTAATCCCCTTGAAATAAATGCCAACATTGCATTTGCCAAACCTACACACCTTCTGAATGATTCAGGAAAGAAACGCAAGCTGTAGCTTACACAGACAAAGCCTTTTTGTCACCAATGAAATATACAGAGAGGGTTGTGATGGCTCAGGTGGGAGTGAAGTGTCGAGGTTAGAGGAGATTGAATGCATTTGTCACTAATGCAGACTGTCAAAAGAATAAGAGAGTTGTGGTTTCAATCTGAAAATTCTGACTGGGAGTCCAGAAGGCTGTTGGGTGTTGTGAGCACCACGGTAGTGTAGTGGTTAGCCCCCGACACTATTACAGCTTGGGGCATCAGAGTTCAATTCCTGCGTCCTCTGTTCTTCTCACGTGGGTGTGAGTTTCCTCTGGGTGCTCTGCTTTCCTCCTACAGTCCAAAGACCTACCAGTTAGTAGGTTACTTGGTCTTTGTGAATTGTCCCATGGTTAGTCTTGGGGTTTAACCGGTTAAACATGGAGAGGCTGCATGGGTCGGAAGGTCCTGTTCTGCACTGTATTTTTAAATAAAGTAAAATAAAATAATGAAATGATCAGGGCTGTTCCTGAGGTTCCCGCTGAGATTCCTGGAACTGGGAAAGGCGAACAGAAGGATGAAAGGTGTGCCGGTAAAGGCTTTGTAACTCGTGGCAAGAGATACAAGGTGTCAAAAAGGAAAGCGTGTGACCAGTTAAAATGTGGAATAGCAGAAATGTTAGGGAAAATATGTTATAGAGTGGGAGAGTAAAACCTTTCATGGCATTTCTCTGCTTCAGAAGTACCCATGGTGTTCACAATCAGGAGCTGAAGGCACCCAAAATCAAGCTACTTGGGTTTGATCTTGACCACCCCCCACCCCCAGCTCACTGTGATGAGATCTTTCTGTCCCGGGTGCTCTGGTTTCCCACCTCATCTCACAAAGGCTTCATTGGAGACTGGAAAGTTCAGGGTGAAGTTGATGAGCTGTGAGATGGAACAGGTTGTGAGGAGGAGATAAGGATTTCTGTGAGATTTCCCACCTCTAATGTTGGGAGTTTCTTTCTCCAGGTTACTCTACAATGGGAGAAGTGTCACAGGAGTGCCTAATTCAGGTCCCCTCGTGCATACCTCATGGGTTCACAACTCCTGTGATACTCCCAGCCATCCTCTCCATGTAATATCTGTCACTGCTGAATCCTAACCCTCAGCCCCACCGACCAACCAGAACGCTTTATAAGCTGGCTGTGAGCGGCCTTTACAGACTGCGATTGATGCTACTTTTTGATGTTTGCTTTTCAGGTTGTACTGATTAATGCAGTGAAGGATGTGGCTAAAGCGCTTACTGACCTCATCAGTGCCACCAAGTGTGCAGCTGGGAAACCCGCTGACGACCCATCGATGTATCAGCTGAAGGGCGCGGCCAAGGTACAGGGCAGGGCGGGCGCAGGGTACAGGGAGAGGCGGGCACAGGGTACAGGGAGAGGCGGGCGCAGGGTACAGGGCAGGGCGGGCACAGGGTACAGGGCAGGGCGGGCACAGGGTACAGGGCAGGGCGGGCACAGGGTACAGGGAGAGGCGGGCACAGGGTACAGGGCAGGGCGGGCACAGGGTACAGGGAGAGGCGGGCGCAGGGTACAGGGCAGGGCGGGCACAGGGTACAGGGCAGGGCGGGCACAGGGTAAAGGGAGAGGCGGGCACAGGGTACAGGGAGAGACAGGCTCAGGGTACAGGGAGAGGCGGGCGCAGGGTACAGGGAGAGACGGGCTCAGGGTACAGGGAGAGACGGGCTCAGGGTACAAGGAGAGATGGGCTCAGGGTACAGGGAGAGGCGGGCGCAGGGTACAGGGAGAGACAGGCTCAGGGTACAGAGAGAGACGGGCGCAGGGTACAGGGAGAGGCGGGTGCAGGGTACAGGGAGAGACGGGCACAGGGTACAAGGAGAGACGGGTTCAGGGTACAGGGAGAGGCGGGCGCAGGGTACAGGGAGAGGCGGGCGCAGGGTACAGGGAGAGACGGGCGCAGGGTACACGGAGAGGCGGGCGCAGGGTACAGGGAGAGACAGGCGCAGGGTACAGGGAGAGACGGGCACAGGGTACAGGGCAGGGCGGGCACAGGGTACAGGGAGAGGCGGGCGCAGGGTACAGGGCAGGGCGGGCACAGGGTACAGGGCAGGGCGGGCACAGGGTACAGGGAGAGGCGGGCGCAGGGTACAGGGCAGGGCGGGCACAGGGTACAGGGCGGGCACAGGGTACAGGGCAGGGCGGGCGCAGGGTACAGGGAGAGATGGGCGCAGGGTACAGGGAGAGGCGGGCGCAGGGTACAGGGCAGGGCGGGCACAGGGTACAGGGAGAGACGGGCGCAGGGTACAGGGATAGACGGGCGCAGGGTACAGGGAGAGACGGGCTCAGGGTACAGGGAGAGGCAGGCACAGGGTACAGGGAGAGACGGGCTCAGGGTACAGGGAGAGGCGGGCTCAGGGTACAGGGAGAGACGGGCGCAGGGTACAGGGAGAGACGGGCTCAGGGTACAGGGAGAGACGGGCGCAGGGTACAGGGCAGGGCGGGCGCAGAGTACAGGGAGAGACGGGCTCAGGGTACAGGGAGAGACGGGCGCAGGGTACAGGGAGAGACGGGCTCAGGGTACAGGGAGAGGCGGGCTCAGGGTACAGGGAGAGACGGGTTCAGGGTACAGGGAGAGACGGGCGCAGGGTACAGGGAGAGACGGGCGCAGGGTACAGGGAGAGACGGGCTCAGGGTACAGGGAGAGACGGGCGCAGGGTACAGGGAGAGACGGGTGCAGGGTACAGGGAGAGACGGGCTCAGGGTACAGGGAGAGGCGGGCACAGGGTACAAGGAGAGACGGGCGCAGGGTACAGGGAGAGACGGGCGCAGGGTACAGGGAGAGACGGGCTCAGGGTACAAGGAGAGACGGGCGCAGGGTACAAGGAGAGACGGGCGCAGGGTACAAGGAGAGACGGGCTCAGGGTACAAGGAGAGACGGGCTCAGGGTACAAGGAGAGACGGGCACAGGGTACAGGGAGAGACGGGCTCAGGGTACAGGGAGAGATGGGCGCAGGGTACAAGGAGAGGTGGGCTCAGGGTAGAGGGAGAGGTGGGCTCAGGGTAGAGGGAGAGATGGGCGCAGGGTACAGGGAGAGACGGGCGCAGGGTACAGGGAGAGGTGGGCTCAGGGTAGAGGGAGAGATGGGCTCAGGGTAGAGGGAGAGGTGGGTGCAGGGTACGGGGAGAGACTGGCGCAGGGTACAGGGAGAGACGGGCGCAGGGTACAGGGAGAGATGGGCGCAGGGTACAGTGAGAGACGGGCGCAGGGTACAAGGAGAAGCGGGCGCAGGGTACAGGGAGAGGCGGGTGCAGGGTACAGGGAGAGATGGGCGCAGGGTACAGGGAGAGACGGGCGCAGGGTACAGGGAGAGACGGGCGCAGGGTACAGGGAGAGACGGGCGCAGGGTACAGGGAGAGACGGGCGCAGGGTACAGGGAGAGACGGGCTCAGGGTACAGGGAGAGACGGGCGCAGGGTACAGGGAGAGACGGGTGCAGGGTACAGGGAGAGACGGGCTCAGGGTACAGGGAGAGGCGGGCACAGGGTACAAGGAGAGACGGGCGCAGGGTACAGGGAGAGACGGGCGCAGGGTACAGGGAGAGACGGGCTCAGGGTACAAGGAGAGACGGGCGCAGGGTACAAGGAGAGACGGGCACAGGGTACAAGGAGAGACGGGCTCAGGGTACAAGGAGAGACGGGCTCAGGGTACAAGGAGAGACGGGCACAGGGTACAGGGAGAGACGGGCTCAGGGTACAGGGAGAGATGGGCGCAGGGTACAAGGAGAGACGGGCTCAGGGTACAGGGAGAGGCGGGCACAGGGTACAAGGAGAGACGGGCGCAGGGTACAGGGAGAGACAGGCGCAGGGTACAAGGAGAGACGGGCTCAGGGTACAAGGAGAGACGGGCACAGGGTACAAGGAGAAGCGGGCGCAGGGTACAGGGAGAGATGGGCGCAGGGTACAGTGAGAGACGGGCGCAGGGTACAGGGAGAGACGGGCGCAGGGTACAGTGAGAGACGGGCGCAGGGTACAGGGAGAGGCGGGTGCAGGGTACAGTGAGAGGCGGGCGCAGGGTACAGGGAGAGGCGGGTGCAGGGTACAGGGAGAGATGGGCGCAGGGTACAGGGAGAGACGGGCGCAGGGTACAGTGAGAGACGGGCGCAGGGTACAGGGAGAGATGGGCGCAGGGTACAGGGAGAGGTGGGTGCAGGGTACAGGGAGAGGTGGGCTCAGGGTACAGGGAGAGGTGGGCTCAGGGTAGAGGGAGAGGTGGGCTCAGGGTAGAGGGAGAGATGGGCGCAGGGTACAGGGAGAGACGGGCGCAGGGTACAGGGAGAGGTGGGCTCAGGGTAGAGGGAGAGATGGGCTCAGGGTAGAGGGAGAGACGGGCTCAGGGTACAGAGAGAGACGGGCTCAGGGTACAGGGAGAGATGGGCGCAGGGTACAGGGAGAGGTGGGTGCAGGGTACAGGGAGAGGTGGGCTCAGGGTACAGGGAGAGGTGGGCTCAGGGTAGAGGGAGAGGTGGGCTCAGGGTAGAGGGAGAGATGGGCGCAGGGTACAGGGAGAGACGGGCGCAGGGTACAGGGAGAGACGGGCTCAGGGTACAGAGAGAGACGGGCTCAGGGTACAGGGAGAGACGGGCTCAGGGTACAGAGAGAGACGGGCTCAGGGTACAGGGAGAGACGGGCTCAGGGTACAGAGAGAGGCGGGCTCAGGGTACAGGGAGAGACGGGCTCAGGGTACAGGGAGAGACGGGCTCAGGGTACAGAGAGAGACTGGCTCAGGGTACAGAGAGAGACTGGCTCAGGGTACAGAGAGAGGCGGGCGCAGGGTACAGGGAGAGGCGGGCGCAGGGTACAAGGAGAAGCGGGCGCAGGGTACAGGGAGAGGTGGGTGCAGGGTACAGGGAGAGGTGGGCGCAGGGTACAGGGAGAGGTGGGCTCAGGGTAGAGGGAGAGGTGGGCTCAGGGTAGAGGGAGAGATGGGCGCAGGGTACAGGGAGAGGTGGGCTCAGGGTACAGGGAGAGGTGGGCGCAGGGTAGAGGGAGAGATGGGCTCAGGGTAGAGGGAGAGGTGGGTGCAGGGTAGAGGGAGAGGTGGGTGCAGGGTACAGGGAGAGACTGGCGCAGGGTACAGGGAGAGACGGGCGCAGGGTACAGAGAGAGACGGGCGCAGGGTACAGGGAGAGACGGGCGCAGGGTACAGTGAGAGACGGGCGCAGGGTACAGTGAGAGACGGGCGCAGGGTACAAGGAGAAGCGGGCGCAGGGTACAGGGAGAGGCGGGCGCAGGGTAAAGGGAGAGATGGGCGCAGGGTACAGGGAGAGGCGGGCGCAGGGTACAGGGAGAGACGGGCGCAGGGTACAGGGAGAGACGGGCGCAGGGTACAGGGAGAGACGGGCGCAGGGTACAGGGAGAGGCGGGCGCAGGGTACAGGGAGAGGCGGGCGCAGGGTACAGGGAGAGGCGGGCGCAGGGTACAGGGAGAGGCGGGCGCAGGGTACAGGGAGAGGCGGGCGCAGGGTACAGGGAGAGGCGGGCGCAGGGTACAGGGAGAGGCGGGCGCAGGGTACAGGGAGAGGCGGGCGCAGGGTACAGGGAGAGGCGGGCGCAGGGTACAGGGAGAGACGGGCTCAGGGTACAGGGAGAGACGGGCTCAGGGTACAGGGAGAGACGGGCTCAGGGTACAGGGAGAGACGGGCTCAGGGTACAGAGAGAGACGGGCTCAGGGTACAGGGAGAGACGGGCTCAGGGTACAGAGAGAGACGGGCTCAGGGTACAGGGAGAGGCGGGCGCAGGGTACAGGGAGAGACGGGCTCAGGGTACAGAGAGAGACGGGCGCAGGGTACAGAGAGAGACTGGCGCAGGGTACAGAGAGAGACGGGCGCAGGGTACAGGGAGAGGCGGGCGCAGGGTACAAGGAGAAGCGGGCGCAGGGTACAGGGAGAGGTGGGCGCAGGGTACAGGGAGAGGTGGGCGTAGGGTACAGGGAGAGGTGGGCTCAGGGTAGAGGGAAGGTGGGCTCAGGGTAGAGGGAGAGATGGGCGCAGGGTACAGGGAGAGGTGGGCTCAGGGTACAGGGAGAGGTGGGCGCAGGGTAGAGGGAGAGATGGGCTCAGGGTAGAGGGAGAGGTGGGCGCAGGGTACAGGGAGAGACGGGCGCAGGGTACAGGGAGAGACGGGCGCAGGGTACAGGGAGAGGCAGGCTCAGGGTACAGGGAGAGACGGGCTCAGGGTACAGGGAGAGACGGGCGCAGGGTACAGGGAGAGACGGGCGCAGGGTACAGGGAGAGATGGGCGCAGGGTACAGAGAGAGACGGGCTCAGGGTACAGGGAGAGGCGGGCACAGGGTACAAGGAGAGACGGGCGCAGGGTACAGGGAGAGACGGGCGCAGGGTACAAGGAGAGACGGGCACAGGGTACAAGGAGAGACGGGCGCAGGGTACAGGGAGAGACGGGCGCAGGGTACAGTGAGAGACGGGCACAGGGTACAAGGAGAAGCGGGCGCAGGGTACAGGGAGAGGCGGGTGCAGGGTACAGGGAGAGATGGGCGCAGGGTACAGGGAGAGACGGGCGCAGGGTACAGTGAGAGACGGGCGCAGGGTACAGGGAGAGGCGGGTGCAGGGTACAGTGAGAGACGGGCGCAGGGTACAGGGAGAGGCGGGTGCAGGGTACAGGGAGAGGCGGGTGCAGGGTACAGGGAGAGACGGGCACAGGGTACAAGGAGAGACGGGTTCAGGGTACAGGGAGAGGCGGGCGCAGGGTACAGGGAGAGGCGGGCGCAGGGTACAGGGAGAAGCGGGCGCAGGGTACAGGGAGAGGCGGGTGCAGGGTACAGGGAGAGATGGGCGCAGGGTACAGGGAGAGGCGGGCGCAGGGTACAGGGAGAGGCGGGCGCAGCGTACAGGGAGAGACGGGCGCAGGGTACAGGGAGAGACGGGCGCAGGGTACAGGGAGAGGCGGGCGCAGGGTACAGGGAGAGGCGGGCGCAGGGTACAGGGAGAGGCGGGCGCAGGGTACAGGGAGAGGCGGGCGCAGGGTACAGGGAGAGGCGGGCTCAGGGTACAGGGAGAGACGGGCTCAGGGTACAGAGAGAGACAGGCTCAGGGTACAGGGAGAGACGGGCTCAGGGTACAGAGAGAGACGGGCTCAGGGTACAGGGAGAGGCGGGCGCAGGGTACAGGGAGAGACGGGCTCAGGGTACAGGGAGAGACGGGCTCAGGGTACAGAGAGAGACGGGCGCAGGGTACAGAGAGAGACTGGCGCAGGGTACAGAGAGAGGCGGGCGCAGGGTACAAGGAGAAGCGGGCGCAGGGTACAGGGAGAGGTGGGTGCAGGGTACAGGGAGAGGTGGGCGCAGGGTACAGGGAGAGGTGGGCTCAGGGTAGAGGGAGAGGTGGGCTCAGGGTAGAGGGAGAGATGGGCGCAGGGTACAGGGAGAGGTGGGCTCAGGGTACAGGGAGAGGTGGGCGCAGGGTAGAGGGAGAGATGGGCTCAGGGTAGAGGGAGAGGTGGGCGCAGGGTACAGGGAGAGACGGGCGCAGGGTACAGGGAGAGACGGGCGCAGGGTACAGGGAGAGGCGGGCTCAGGGTACAGGGAGAGACGGGCTCAGGGTACAGGGAGAGGCGGGCTCAGGGTACAGGGAGAGACGGGCTCAGGGTACAGGGAGAGACGGGCGCAGGGTACAGGGAGAGACGGGCGCAGGGTACAGGGAGAGATGGGCGCAGGGTACAGAGAGAGACGGGCTCAGGGTACAGGGAGAGGCGGGCACAGGGTACAAGGAGAGACGGGCGCAGGGTACAGGGAGAGACGGGCGCAGGGTACAAGGAGAGACGGGCTCAGGGTACAAGGAGAGACGGGCACAGGGTACAAGGAGAGACGGGCGCAGGGTACAGGGAGAGATGGGCGCAGGGTACAGTGAGAGACGGGCGCAGGGTACAAGGAGAAGCGGGCGCAGGGTACAGGGAGAGGCGGGTGCAGGGTACAGGGAGAGATGGGCGCAGGGTACAGGGAGAGACGGGCGCAGGGTACAGTGAGAGACGGGCGCAGGGTACAGGGAGAGGCGGGTGCAGGGTACAGTGAGAGACGGGCGCAGGGTACAGGGAGAGGCGGGTGCAGGGTACAGGGAGAGAGGGGCGCAGGGTACAGGGAGAGACGGGCGCAGGGTACAGTGAGAGACGGGCTCAGGGTACAGGGAGAGACGGGCTCAGGGTACAGGGAGAGACGGGCGCAGGGTACAGGGAGAGACGGGCGCAGGGTACAGGGAGAGACGGGCGCAGGGTACAGGGAGAGACGGGCGCAGGGTACAGTGAGAGACGGGCGCAGGGTACAAGGAGAAGCGGGTGCAGGGTACAGGGAGAGGCGGGCGCAGGGTACAGGGAGAGACGGGCGCAGGGTACAGGGAGAGGTGGGCTCAGGGTAGAGGGAGAGGTGGGCTCAGGGTAGAGGGAGAGATGGGCGCAGGGTACAGGGAGAGGTGGGCTCAGGGTACAGGGAGAGGTGGGCGCAGGGTAGAGGGAGAGGTGGGCGCAGGGTACAGGGAGAGACGGGCGCAGGGTACAGGGAGAGACGGGCGCAGGGTACAGGGAGAGGCGGGCTCAGGGTACAGGGAGAGACGGGCTCAGGGTACAGGGAGAGACGGGCGCAGGGTACAGGGAGAGACGGGCGCAGGGTACAGGGAGAGATGGGCGCAGGGTACCGAGAGAGACGGGCTCAGGGTACAGGGAGAGGCGGGCACAGGGTACAAGGAGAGACGGGCGCAGGGTACAGGGAGAGACGGGCGCAGGGTACAAGGAGAGACGGGCTCAGGGTACAAGGAGAGACGGGCACAGGGTACAAGGAGAGACGGGCGCAGGGTACAGGGAGAGATGGGCGCAGGGTACAGTGAGAGACGGGCACAGGGTACAAGGAGAAGCGGGCGCAGGGTACAGGGAGAGGCGGGTGCAGGGTACAGGGAGAGATGGGCGCAGGGTACAGGGAGAGACGGGCGCAGGGTACAGGGAGAGGCGGGTGCAGGGTACAGTGAGAGACGGGCGCAGGGTACAGGGAGAGGCGGGTGCAGGGTACAGGGAGAGGCGGGTGCAGGGTACAGGGAGAGACGGGCACAGGGTACAAGGAGAGACGGGTTCAGGGTACAGGGAGAGGCGGGCGCAGGGTACAGGGAGAGGCGGGCGCAGGGTACAGGGAGAAGCGGGCGCAGGGTACAGGGAGAGGCGGGTGCAGGGTACAGGGAGAGATGGGCGCAGGGTACAGGGAGAGGCGGGCGCAGGGTACAGGGAGAGACGGGCGCAGGGTACAGGGAGAGACGGGCGCAGGGTACAGGGAGAGACGGGCGCAGGGTACAGGGAGAGGCGGGCGCAGGGTACAGGGAGAGGCGGGCGCAGGGTACAGGGAGAGACGGGCGCAGGGTACAGGGAGAGGCTGGCGCAGGGTACAGGGAGAGACGGGCGCAGGGTACAGGGAGAGGCGGGCGCAGGGTACAGGGAGAGGCGGGCGCAGGGTACAGGGAGAGGCGGGCGCAGGGTACAGGGAGAGGCTGGCGCAGGGTACAGGGAGAGGCGGGCGCAGGGTACAGGGAGAGACGGGCTCAGGGTACAGGGAGAGACGGGCTCAGGGTACAGGGAGAGACGGGCTCAGGGTACAGGGAGAGACGGGCTCAGGGTACAGAGAGAGACGGGCTCAGGGTACAGGGAGAGACGGGCTCAGGGTACAGGGAGAGACGGGCTCAGGGTACAGAGAGAGACGGGCTCAGGGTACAGGGAGAGACGGGCTCAGGGTACAGGGAGAGACGGGCTCAGGGTACAGGGAGAGACGGGCTCAGGGTACAGAGAGAGACGGGCGCAGGGTACAGAGAGAGACTGGCGCAGGGTACAGGGAGAGGCGGGCGCAGGGTACAGGGAGAAGCGGGCGCAGGGTACAGGGAGAGGTGGGCGCAGGGTACAGGGAGAGGTGGGCGCAGGGTAGAGGGAGAGGTGGGCTCAGGGTAGAGGGAGAGGTGGGCTCAGGGTAGAGGGAGAGATGGGCGCAGGGTACAGGGAGAGGTGGGCTCAGGGTACAGGGAGAGGTGGGCGCAGGGTAGAGGGAGAGATGGGCTCAGGGTAGAGGGAGAGGTGGGCGCAGGGTACAGGGAGAGACGGGCGCAGGGTACAGGGAGAGACGGGCGCAGGGTACAGGGAGAGGCGGGCTCAGGGTACAGGGAGAGACGGGCTCAGGGTACAGGGAGAGACGGGCGCAGGGTACAGGGAGAGACGGGCGCAGGGTACAGGGAGAGATGGGCGCAGGGTACAGAGAGAGACGGGCTCAGGGTACAGGGAGAGGCGGGCACAGGGTACAAGGAGAGACGGGCGCAGGGTACAGGGAGAGACGGGTGCAGGGTACAAGGAGAGACGGGCACAGGGTACAAGGAGAGACGGGCACAGGGTACAGGGAGAGACGGGCGCAGGGTACAGGGAGAGATGGGCGCAGGGTACAGTGAGAGACGGGCACAGGGTACAAGGAGAAGCGGGCGCAGGGTACAGGGAGAGAGGGGCGCAGGGTACAGGGAGAGAGGGGCGCAGGGTACAGTGAGAGACGGGCGCAGGGTACAGGGAGAGACGGGCTCAGGGTACAGGGAGAGACGGGCGCAGGGTACAGGGAGAGACGGGCGCAGGGTACAGGGAGAGACGGGCGCAGGGTACAGGGAGAGACGGGCGCAGGGTACAGGGAGAGACGGGCACAGGGTACAAGGAGAAGCGGGCGCAGGGTACAGGGAGAGGCGGGTGCAGGGTACAGGGAGAGATGGGCGCAGGGTACAGGGAGAGACGGGCGCAGGGTACAGTGAGAGACGGGCGCAGGGTACAGGGAGAGGCGGGTGCAGGGTACAGTGAGAGACGGGCGCAGGGTACAGGGAGAGGCGGGTGCAGGGTACAGGGAGAGAGGGGCGCAGGGTACAGGGAGAGACGGGCGCAGGGTACAGTGAGAGACGGGCGCAGGGTACAGTGAGAGACGGGCGCAGGGTACAGGGAGAGGCGGGTGCAGGGTACAGGGAGAGACGGGCGCAGGGTACAGGGAGAGACGGGCGCAGGGTACAGGGAGAGGTGGGCTCAGGGTACAGGGAGAGGTGGGCTCAGGGTACAGGGAGAGGTGGGCTCAGGGTAGAGGGAGAGATGGGCGCAGGGTACAGGGAGAGACGGGCGCAGGGTACAGGGAGAGGTGGGCTCAGGGTAGAGGGAGAGATGGGCTCAGGGTAGAGGGAGAGGTGGGTGCAGGGTACAGGGAGAGACTGGCGCAGGGTACAGGGAGAGACGGGCGCAGGGTACAAGGAGAAGCGGGCGCAGGGTACAGGGAGAGGCGGGTGCAGGGTACAGGGAGAGATGGGCGCAGGGTACAGGGAGAGACGGGCGCAGGGTACAGAGAGAGACGGGCTCAGGGTACAGGGAGAGGCGGGCACAGGGTACAGGGAGAGACGGGCGCAGGGTACAGGGAGAGACGGGCGCAGGGTACAAGGAGAGACGGGCTCAGGGTACAAGGAGAGACGGGCACAGGGTACAAGGAGAGACGGGCGCAGGGTACAGGGAGAGACGGGCACAGGGTACAAGGAGAAGCGGGCACAGGGTACAGGGAGAGGCGGGTGCAGGGTACAGGGAGAGATGGGCGCAGGGTACAGGGAGAGACGGGCGCAGGGTACAGTGAGAGACGGGCGCAGGGTACAGGGAGAGGCGGGTGCAGGGTACAGTGAGAGACGGGCGCAGGGTACAGGGAGAGGCGGGTGCAGGGTACAGGGAGAGAGGGGCGCAGGGTACAGGGAGAGACGGGCGCAGGGTACAGTGAGAGACGGGCACAGGGTACAAGGAGAAGCGGGCGCAGGGTACAGGGAGAGGCGGGTGCAGGGTACAGGGAGAGATGGGCGCAGGGTACAGGGAGAGACGGGCGCAGGGTACAGTGAGAGACGGGCGCAGGGTACAGGGAGAGGCGGGTGCAGGGTACAGTGAGAGACGGGCGCAGGGTACAGGGAGAGGCGGGTGCAGGGTACAGGGAGAGAGTGGCGCAGGGTACAGGGAGAGACGGGCGCAGGGTACAGTGAGAGACGGGCGCAGGGTACAGTGAGAGACGGGCGCAGGGTACAGGGAGAGGCGGGTGCAGGGTACAGGGAGAGACGGGTGCAGGGTACAGGGAGAGGTGGGCGCAGGGTACAGGGAGAGGTGGGCTCAGGGTACAGGGAGAGGTGGGCTCAGGGTAGAGGGAGAGGTGGGCTCAGGGTAGAGGGAGAGATGGGCGCAGGGTACAGGGAGAGACGGGCGCAGGGTACAGGGAGAGGTGGGCTCAGGGTAGAGGGAGAGATGGGCTCAGGGTAGAGGGAGAGGTGGGTGCAGGGTACAGGGAGAGACTGGCGCAGGGTACAGGGAGAGACGGGCGCAGGGTACAGGGAGAGACGGGCGCAGGGTACAGGGAGAAGCGGGCGCAGGGTACAAGGAGAAGCGGGTGCAGGGTACAGGGAGAGATGGGCGCAGGGTACAGGGAGAGACGGGCGCAGGGTACAGGGAGAGACGGGCGCAGGGTACAGGGAGAGAAGGGCGCAGGGTACAGGGAGAGACGGGCGCAGGGTACAGGGAGAGACGGGCTCAGGGTACAGGGAGAGGCGGGCGCAGGGTACAGGGAGAGACGGGCGCAGGGTACAGGGAGAGACGGGCGCAGGGTACAGAGAGAGACGGGCTCAGGGTACAGGGAGAGACGGGCTCAGGGTACAGAGAGAGATGGGCTCAGGGTACAGAGAGAGACGGGCTCAGGGTACAGGGAGAGGCGGGCGCAGGGTACAGGGAGAGACGGGCGCAGGGTACAGAGAGAGACGGGCACAGGGTACAGGGAGAGACGGGCTCAGGGTACAGAGAGAGACGGGCGCAGGGTACAGAGAGAGACGGGCTCAGGGTACAGGGAGAGACGGGCGCAGGGTACAAGGAGAAGCGGGCGCAGGGTACAGTGAGAGACGGGCGCAGGGTACAGGGAGAGGCGGGTGCAGGGTACAGTGAGAGACGGGCGCAGGGTACAGGGAGAGGCGGGTGCAGGGTACAGGGAGAGATGGGCGCAGGGTACAGGGAGAGACGGGCGCAGGGTACAGTGAGAGACGGGCGCAGGGTACAGTGAGAGACGGGCGCAGGGTACAGGGAGAGGCGGGTGCAGGGTACAGGGAGAGATGGGCGCAGGGTACAGGGAGAGGTGGGTGCAGGGTACAGGGAGAGGTGGGCTCAGGGTACAGGGAGAGGTGGGCTCAGGGTAGAGGGAGAGATGGGCGCAGGGTACAGGGAGAGATGGGCGCAGGGTACAGGGAGAGGTGGGCTCAGGGTAGAGGGAGAGATGGGCTCAGGGTAGAGGGAGAGGTGGGTGCAGGGTACAGGGAGAGACTGGCGCAGGGTACAGGGAGAGACGGGCGCAGGGTACAGGGAGAGATGGGCGCAGGGTACAGTGAGAGACGGGCGCAGGGTACAAGGAGAAGCGGGCGCAGGGTACAGGGAGAGGCGGGCGCAGGGTACAGGGAGAGGCGGGCGCAGGGTACAGGGAGAGACGGGCGCAGGGTACAGGGAGAGACGGGCGCAGGGTACAGGGAGAGACGGGCGCAGGGTACAGGGAGAGACGGGCGCAGGGTACAGGGAGAGACGGGCGCAGGGTACAGGGAGAGACGGGCGCAGGGTACAGGGAGAGACGGGCTCAGGGTACAGGGAGAGACGGGCTCAGGGTACAGGGAGAGACGGGCTCAGGGTACAGGGAGAGATGGGCTCAGGGTACAGAGAGAGACGGGCTCAGGGTACAGGGAGAGACGGGCGCAGGGTACAGGGAGAGACGGGCGCAGGGTACAGGGAGAGATGGGCGCAGGGTACAGTGAGAGACGGGCGCAGGGTACAAGGAGAAGCGGGCGCAGGGTACAGGGAGAGGCGGGTGCAGGGTACAGGGAGAGATGGGCGCAGGGTACAGGGAGAGACGGGCGCAGGGTACAGGGAGAGACGGGCGCAGGGTACAGGGAGAGATGGGCGCAGGGTACAGGGAGAGACGGGCGCAGGGTACAGGGAGAGGCGGGCGCAGGGTACAGGGAGAGACGGGCTCAGGGTACAGGGAGAGGCGGGCGCAGGGTACAGGGAGAGACGGGCTCAGGGTACAGAGAGAGACGGGCTCAGGGTACAGAGAGAGACAGGCTCAGGGTACAGGGAGAGACGGGCTCAGGGTACAGAGAGAGACGGGCTCAGGGTACAGGGAGAGGCGGGCGCAGGGTACAGGGAGAGACGGGCTCAGGGTACAGAGAGAGACGGGCTCAGGGTACAGGGAGAGACGGGCTCAGGGTACAGGGAGAGGCGGGCACAGGGTACAAGGAGAGACGGGCGCAGGGTACAGGGAGAGACGGGCGCAGGGTACAGGGAGAGACGGGCTCAGGGTACAAGGAGAGACGGGCGCAGGGTACAAGGAGAGACGGGCACAGGGTACAAGGAGAGACGGGCTCAGGGTACAAGGAGAGACGGGCTCAGGGTACAAGGAGAGACGGGCACAGGGTACAGGGAGAGACGGGCTCAGGGTACAGGGAGAGATGGGCGCAGGGTACAAGGAGAGACGGGATCAGGGTACAGGGAGAGGCGGGCACAGGGTACAAGGAGAGACGGGCGCAGGGTACAGGGAGAGACGGGCGCAGGGTACAAGGAGAGACCGGCTCAGGGTACAAGGTGAGACGGGCACAGGGTACAAGGAGAGACGGGCGCAGGGTACAGGGAGAGATGGGCGCAGGGTACAGTGAGAGACGGGCACAGGGTACAAGGAGAAGCAGGCGCAGGGTGCAGGGAGAGGCGGGTGCAGGGTACAGGGAGAGATGGGCGCAGGGTACAGGGAGAGACGGGCGCAGGGTACAGTGAGAGACGGGCGCAGGGTACAGGGAGAGGCGGGTGCAGGGTACAGTGAGAGACGGGCGCAGGGTACAGGGAGAGGCGGGCGCAGGGTACAGGGAGAGACGGGCTCAGGGTACAGAGAGAGACGGGCTCAGGGTACAGGGAGAGACGGGCGCAGGGTACAAGGAGAAGCGGGCGCAGGGTACAAGGAGAAGCGGGCGCAGGGTACAGGGAGAGGCGGGTGCAGGGTACAGGGAGAGATGGGCGCAGGGTACAGGGAGAGACGGGCGCAGGGTACAGGGAGAGACGGGCGCAGGGTACAGGGAGAGACGGGCTCAGGGTACAGAGAGAGACGGGCTCAGGGTACAGGGAGAGACGGGCTCAGGGTACAGAGAGAGACGGGCTCAGGGTACAGGGAGAGACGGGCTCAGGGTACAGAGAGAGACGGGCTCAGGGTACAGAGAGAGACGGGCTCAGGGTACAGGGAGAGGCGGGCGCAGGGTACAGGGAGAGACGGGCTCAGGGTACAGGGAGAGACGGGCTCAGGGTACAGAGAGAGACAGGCTCAGGGTACAGGGAGAGACGGGCTCAGGGTACAGAGAGAGACGGGCTCAGGGTACAGGGAGAGGCAAGCAAGATAGAGCAGGAGGGACAGCGCGAGGCAGGGAAGGTACAATGTAAGGCACCACATAAGACAGATAAGAAGGTTCTGTATAAACCTTATATTACAAGGTAAGTATAAGATAGACAAGGGCTAGCCACAGGAAGGTATTTATAGTGAATAGTTACATACATAGTGCCTGCAGCCTTGAGTTACCAAATTCCAGTGAGACTCATTTCAAAGCTTGATATTATAATTATGTATCTTTATTTTCAATAATTTAAGATTACATTGTGAGAACAGGAGGACCGCAATGCAGAAGATTTAGGAGTGTTCAAATTTGAAGCATCTGATGATGTAAGGAAGTTGATAAGAGGCAAGGCAAGTCTTTAATTTGATTGGGAAATATGGGGTAGAATACAGAGAGTTAAGGATGGTGTATAGAGTGGTGAGAAGTAGTGAGTGATCTTATTTTACCATTAAGGATTGTGAGGTCACAGAACAAAGATGGAATTAAAATAAAAGTCAATGATGAGCTAATAAAATCAGATTCAGGGTTCTGATTGGTTACCTGTTACCATGTGATCCCTTCTCCTGTAGGTAATGGTCACAAACGTCACCTCCCTTCTGAAAACAGTGAAAGCGGTGGAGGATGAAGCAACGCGAGGCACAAGGGCACTCGAGGGAACGATAGAAAGCATTAAACAAGAGCTGGCGGTACGTTAGTGGAGGGCTAATAACTCACTGATGTCACCTCAACTCTACATCTGATCACAATCCCCCTTTTATCTCCCAATTTATTTATCATTTTTCTCCTGATTTACTTTGTCTTCCTTTCTGTTTTAAGGTCATGCAGGTCATGCACATTTTAGATTGGAACCCTTCCATCTTCATTAGCTGTATTTCAGCTGCAAAACTCTAAATTCTTCCCCATCTCTCTCCTATATATTTTGTGCCGCTTAAAAGATATAACACACTAGTCCAGGGGTCAGCAACCTTTACCACTGAAAGAGCCACTTGGACCCGTTTCCCACAGAAAAGAAAACACTGGGAGCCGCAAAACCCGTTTGACATTTAAAATGAAATAACACTGCATACAACGTTTTTTTTTGCCTTTATGCTATGTATAAACAAACTATAATGTGTTGCATTTATGAAATTGATGAACTCCTGCAGAGAAAACGAAATTACATTTCTGCATGCAACAAAAACATTTTGAACTCCGAAAAAAAGACGTTGGGTTGAAAGTTACTTTTAAGTAAAATATTCAATGTCTATTTGAGACCTTCTTGTATTTATGAAAAACGCTGAACTTAAATTTTCCGCCAGCAGCAAACCAAAAATAACGTCAGCCAGCTGTCATCCTGAAAAATGAAAGGACTATTTCACTGAACAATGAAAAAATATGAATATAAGTAAAATAATAGGCAATTAAAATATTTATCATACTTGGTTAATGGGATTTCTGCTCCTGGACCTCAGCGCACAGCGTCTGCACATCAGGGCTGTATGATGTCACCTTCATCTTTACACAGGATCGCAAGCTGTCATCTGTGAGGTTTTCAATATCACTCCATTTGTGTTTCTGAGCAAGAACGGCCTTCTGACGGGCAACATCTTCAAGGTCTGCTGTCAAGCGTCTAAACTTGGACACCCATATGTCTTTGTCGGCTATGTCGGCCAGTTCCATCTCAAGATCAGGTTGACTCACACCTGCCAATGCAGTCGTATTCAGTAGGGAAGGATCGATGCTTAAGGGAGTGACCGGGAAGGATAATGTGTTTTTTTCCTCTCTGAACTCACAGAAGCGTTTCCCAAACGATGTTTGCATTGCGATGATTGCAGAATGTAAATACTCCGAAATTATCATGTCGTGACCTTGTTTGAACTCTCTCAAATTGGGGAAGTGAGACAAAGTGCCTTTCTGTAAATCTCTGGCAAGCACTGTCAACTTGCGCTCGAATGCCAAAACATCCTCCAACATGTGCAGGGCTGTACGTCCTTTCCCCTGAAGAGCTGTGTTCAGCGTGTTCAGGTGCGCTGTCATGTCTACCATGAAGTGTAGCTTTTCCAGCCACTCTGGCTGTTCCAGCTCAGGAAAGGTGAGCCCTTTGCTGCCCAGGAAAGTTTTCACTTCTTCCAGACACGCGACAAAGCGTTTCAGCACCTTCCGTCTGGACAGCCAGCGATAAAAACACGTTGTAGCGGTGTCAGTAAACTGCAGTCAAAGATAGCTTTATTCGAACTAAACAGCCTTGCTTTTAAGCCTCCCTCAACCCAGCCCCCATGGACGCAGATGCTGCAAAAGACGCGTACTCACAAACCCCCGTAGGCTATCTCCCTTAGCCGGAATGCCGGCTAATTGTGAGCCGTTTCGGATGTGGCAGGAAATGTACAAGATCACCATAATTACATTTCAAAAGCTAACAAACTAACATAAAATACATTTTAATTAAATACTGACCAATTATTTCCCAAAGCCACAGGGAGCCGCAGCACAGAGGTGAAAGAGCCACAAATGGCTCGGGAGCCGCAGGTTGCCGACCCCCGCACTAGTCTGATCTGGAACAAAGAAAGGTACAGGAATGAAGACGCTCAGCCTGTGTGCTTTGGAGTTTGGAGCAGGCGGAGTGTTTTGTGGGTCGAATGTTTCAAGCAGAGTTCAGCCCATAGCTCAAGCAGGCAATATATTTGGTAGCAACATGCACAGTATATGTCTCTGAACCTAGTTCTGTCTGAAAACTTCCCATTCTTTATCTGTGTACTTTATATCTCTTCCAGATCTCTTTACAGCCACGACTTAAACAGTGTGATCCCCAGATAGACTGAGAAGAGCAAGCAGAAGATCCCTGGGTGTCCTGCTCCCTAACCAGTACTCAGTTCTGAGTACTGACAGGGGAGAGGTTTCCCCTGGGAAGTTCTGTAAGAGCCAGGACCAAAGTATGATGGATAATGCAAAGCTACAAGGAGAGAGAAGACAGGTCTAAAGGGTGATATTAATCAGGGATTCTAAAACTAGGACAGCAGACAGGTGTTTCTGGAGTTCTAGAATAGTTGTAGAGTGACTGCAGTGTTGAACAGGAGGAACACGAGCCCAGAGAGTTACTATCTCTGTCGATGATATAGTTGGTATAACCAGAATATGACTCTGGTATTGTGGAGCTGTTTAAACGTGATGTGAACTCACACTTCAAGCATCGAGTTCCAGCCCCTATCATCTCCTTCATGAAAGAATGTTTCTTCTGCTTTAAACCTCTATCAGTGACTCTTAAATAACCATCCTGACTTTTGGCTGTCCCATTTTCTCTTTCTGGGCTTCAGATTATGTTATACACCTTAGTTAAGTATCCCTTGGCCTCTTCTCTTCAAAAGAAAACAGTCCCAACTTGTACCATGGCTACACTGCTGGCAATGTTTTCTGCGCCCTCCCAGTGTAATCCCTTGGTAACACAGTGGATGAACTGAAGCCTAACTTATGTGCCTTGGCAAATAGAATGTATCATTGCATGTACCTTACGTGACCATCTTTCCTGCTGCCTTTAAGGATCTGTGGCTATGCAATCCACGGTCCCACTTTTCTCTCAACCACTCAATGTTTTCCATTTCCATTCTCTCCACATTTATTGTTTTAAATTCCATTTCCATTTTCAAAGATTCAAACTCCATTTATTATCAAAGTATGTGTACAGAGTACAACTCTGAGATTCGTCCTCCCGCAGGCAGCCACAAACCAAGAAAACACCATGGAACCCGTTCAAAGAAAATGCGAAACAACAACACATGAAAAATCAGAACAAATTGCAGAAATGGCAAAAAAAAAATGTGAATAACACACAGAAGTGAGTTTAGGAATGTTGAGTTTAGTTCATTGCAGTGCAGTTTAATTCTGTGGCATGCATTGACTGCAGGCTGCAGAGCCAGGCTGCCCCAGGTAAATTGTGCAGAATAGCGATTTTGTAATTTTGAAATCAGAAGCCCATATAACATGAATTGCAGAGTCCTCTAGAAACGAGTCCAATCCACAAACCACACCAATCAAACCTTGTCCGAAACCCAAGACTCTTGCACCTTCCTCCAGCAGCAGCGAGCGAGAGGGAAGGGGAGACCAGCCAAATCCAGGCAAACGGCGCTGGACACCCAATCTCTTCCGCTCTTATCCTCTTTGGTTTCAATCTTGTTCAGTGCTTTAATTGGCAAGTTGGTCGAGAATTGGAGCTGATCGTGGGATTGTGTTCTGCTGTAGGCCATACATTTTCCTGCAGTCTGAAGTGTTACTCTTTACTGTCAAGCTCACAGCCAATTTTTGCATTACCAGCTAACTTTTTTGCCACTGTCAGTCATATATCTATAGCAAGGGGAGAGAATACCGAATCCCGTGAACCACTTCCAATCACAACAATGCCCATCAGTCATTACCTTTTTGAATTTGATTTGTATTGATCAGCACACATCTTGTTAAAGTGCTGCTAAAATCTATGTCATCCACAGCAAATGTTCTGTCCAAAATGACGTACCCTGGGACCTCCCTACACAATTCATTGGACATGACCTTCCATTAGGAAAGCATTTCATTTCCAGGCATTGTAAATTCAAATTCTTATCTGTCACGTGAGACTGGTCTTAACCTGACTGAAAGATGACTGCCCCACTAATAACTGCCCCATAGCCATTGGTCCACTGACAACTGCCCCACAGCTATTGATTCCCTGATGACTGCCCCACAGCCATTGGTCTGCTGACAACTGCCCCACAGCCATTGGTCCACTGACAACTGCCCCACAGCTATTGGTCCACTGACAACTGCCCCACAGCTATTGGTCCACTGACAAATGCCCCACAGGCATTGGTCCACTGACAACTGCCCCACAGTCATTGGTCCTCTGACATAACTTATATGTGATATAACGTAAAGCCTTCATGCCGGATCTTGACTTAAATTCCAGGTTTTCCAATCAAAAGAGGTGCCAGCCAAGACTCATACCCCGGAAGAATTCATTCGAATGACAAAAGGTATCACAACCGCCACTGCCAAGGCAGTAGCTGCAGGGAACTCCTGTCGCCAGGATGAAGTGATAGCAACTGCCAACCTGAGTCGCAAGGCAATTGTCGACATGCTGACAGCTTGCAAGGTAATTGTCAGTGTCTTCGGTCACCAGTTTGATTTCTGGCTTGCTTTTGGTCAATCAGCATTAAAGTGCAAATGTGTTTCCCTCGGCAGCAAGCGGCGTACCATTCGGCAGTGAGTGAGGATGTGCGAAGCCGGGCCCTGCATTCAGCCACCGAATGCAGCGTGGGATACATGGAACTGCTGGAGCACGTCCTTGCGGTGAGTGGGTCAGCCTGGCTTCCTGTGGGTTGCCTAGAACAGAGTACACAGGGATGTAGCTTTCTGAGAATTATTGAGATAGGCCATCAGATTTCCAGGATTTGCAAGCAAATCTGAGGGATTTTGGAGAACCTATGTAAAGTGGTTACATAGGATGTGGAAGCTTCAGAGAGTGTGCAGAGGAGATTTACTAGGACGTTGCCTGGATTGGAGAGCATGTCTTACGAAGAAAGGTTGAACAAGCTAGGGCTTCTCTCTTTTGAGTGACGGAGGATGAGAAGTGACCTGATAGAGGTGTATACGATGATGAGAGGCACTGATTGAGTGGACAGCCAGAGGCAGCAATAGTTATACAAGAAGGCATACGTTTAAGGTGCTAGGAGAAACGTATTAGGGGAGACTGTCAGAAGTCATGTTCTTATGCAGAGAGTAGTAGGTGGGTGCCAGAGGCAGTAGTAGAGAAAGAAATATTAGGGACACTTAAGAGATTCTTAGATAGGCACATTGATGAAAGTAATGTGGGAGGGTAGCGTTAGATCAGGGGTTCCCAACCTGGACTCCACAGAACACTTGTTTAATGGTATTGGTCCAAGGCATGAAATAGATTGGGGATCTCCTAGGGTAGATTGATCTTGGAGAAGAGTAAAATGTTGGCACAACGTCTTGGGTGGAAGGAACTGTACTGTGCTGGACTGTTCTGTGTAAGTGTTAATTCTCTGTTCTATGTCAGTCTGAATTCTCCGAATTCCTGATCATTCTGTTTATACTTAGCTTTGTAAACCCGTCATCACTTTTTCCGTGCTACTTAACCGTTGGAGAATGTCGAAAGTCTGGCTTTGCTTTGAAACAGGTTGTTCAGAAGCCCACAGCCGAGCAGAAGCTTCAGTTGTCCGCGTACTCGAAGCGCGTCGCAGCTGCCGTCACCGAACTGATCCAGTCAGCCGAAGCCATGAAAGGTCAGCATGGGGTCGGGGTTGAGAGCTCCAGGTCCTGTGGCCTCCGCAAGCCAGGTAGCAACGCGCCGAGTTCTTCCCAAGCTCCCAGTTTAAATTTACATGCATTTCTCTAATGCGCGGGACATTCTAAAGGTACTTGCATGTAACCAGATAATTAGCTATACAAAGAAGGGTCATTTTTCCCTTTTTCATCTGTGCCTGCAGAGTTTCCTCCTCAATGCCAGTTCCAGACTCACTTAATGTCTTTGAAGCTATCTATTATGAATCACAGAAGGTTCAACTTGACTATTTTTGTTACTTTCTCTATTTAAAGAGTCTAGAATCCCGTCTGCTTTTAACAACTTGCTTTACTGCCGTGTCACCATCGACAATTTATGGACATGAACTCTAGCATCTTGGATCTTTTACTCCTCTCAAAGCGAGTCTCCTAGTTTATATTGACGCAGCAGACTGCTACTTCACAGTTCTCAGTACTAAGTTTCATTTGCTACTTCTTTACCGGCCTATCACTATCACCGTCCATAATAACTATTTGCACAGTTCACACATTTGCAGGTTCTCTGTTAGCTGCCGATTTGGGATGTGCGCCCCAGACGGCCTGAACAAGACATGTTTGACAAAAGTGTTCCTAGTGACCCCTATGGGTCAGCGTACCCTGTCCACTGCTGCAGGTTTGGCAAGAGGCTGTTGAGTGCTGCTCACTCAGCCAGTTTACTGTCCATGGTGCTGCTGCAGCCCCTTTTATTCCCTGGGCTTCAGCCTATGAGGTGGGCATTTCTATTGAGTGTGTTTGTAAATACCATCGATCACATTTACCCCATCTTCAACCTGTCTCTACATGACTTCCACTATTCACCAAAATTATGGGGAGTGATGCAAGTTCTGCTCTGTACCTTTACCTTCTGAAAAAATGATTCTTGGTCTGTTCCATTTTTACTCCTTGTCTTATGGTTTTCCAATTCCAACAAATTTCCTTGGTTTGCAAAAAGTTATTTTAGTGCCTCTCTCTGTTATTTTGTAGTTGAAATCTGCGGCCTGACCTCTTATCATTCTCAACCCAAAACACTGTCTCTTTTACCATTCTGAGTTAGTCTAACAAATCACCCGTTGCCCTGGTGAATGAGATCCAATTGCTCAAATCTCTCATTCCTTGGCATTGCGTCAGTATCAGTCCTATGCCCGCTCACAATATGAATGAGCCAAGTGCAGCCGTTGTCTCTGACTTCTGCCTTAACCCCAGGGTTTACTTTCGTACTCCATGCCCCAGCTTAATAAGCTTGAGAGCCTAAGAACTACATAGATGGATTAACCAGATTTACCTTCCGTTATTGTAAATAATTCAATCTCTAATGAGGGAGCAGAGTATAATTCCAATTGAAGTGAGTTTGCAAAAGTGAGCGATTTGTACATCAGAGTGTAACTCTGCCTCTGTTTTCCATCTTGATTTCCCTGTCAGTGTATTTCCATTTAAAATCTCACTCTGCCGTCCTATAATGATGTTTCCCAGGATCCTCTCACTGCCTGTCACACTCCCTGTGTGTCCTGCCAGAGGTGACACTGGAGTGCCTTCACTGTCTGGCACACTGTCACTGTGCTGCCTTAGCGCTGGCGATACCAGAGCCCTCACACTGTCTGTCACTGGCACTTTTACTGTGTTGTGCTGCCAGTGGTCCCATCTTTGGCACCTCTGTTACACTCCTGCTGGCCAGAACTGGTGATTTCAGTCAGAGCTGCCAGTGGTCAGCCCTGTCTTGGAGAGGTGCACGTGTGCTGCAGACGATGGAGTTTTGCAGTGTACTAACTGACAGCTGGCATACCATCCGCTGTTCTTCCATTCTGATCCAACGACGAGTCCAGTTAATTCCAGTGAGGGATTGGGAGCTGGACTTGCATACTGCTGTGAGTGCTCACTCCTAACTGGAATGTGTGAAGAGCTGTGTTACTGTCTCTCTGCGTGTGGAGTGGAGAGGCCCTCGGGCATTGGGCCATGTTTACCTGCTGCCATAGTGGGACTGATTGGACAAGTCCCTGGTGACAGTCCAGTGGAAACAACTGTAGCTCATTTTAAACAGAACACATGGGATGGACGGGAGCATCAAAGTTATCATCTTTCACCGACCACATTGTCCTGCTTTTATTGGATGACTGCTCTGGACTCGTTCATTCATGTTTGGAGTCTCTAACTTAAACCTGCAACAGGTTCCCTCTGTCACTTTTCCTCTGAAGCACAGAGGCAGGGAGTCACTCCGAGCACGTTAACAGGAGGTTCACATGCCCTTCCTGCCAGTTTGCATTCGCTCTCTTATGTTTTATATACTTTTTGGACTAACGCTTTGCCAAATGAATAATATTCCTATTCTCCCCTCCAAACCCAAACTCTTTCTATTATTTTCCCTCCATCCCCTCTGCTCTGCCCAAGTGCAGTTTTTCATGAGTTTTGGGAATGGCCACTGTGAAAGTCGGGATCGGCCGAGCGGGGACGTTGTGAGGGGATTTGACTAGCAGTGCTCAAGATAATGAGGAGACAAACTTGTTCCTGTTGGTGAGAGGGTCAGGCGTCCAAGAACAACGGAATATAATATAGAACCGAGCACGATGCAGGGAGGGGATTTAATGCAGCTTTGAGCTTCCATCTGGAATGTATTGCCTGGGGGAGTACTGCAGGTGGATCTATATGGCTTTTACAGGATGTGTCCTTGAAATAACAGAAATTGTAGGGCTACAGGAAAATGGTGGAGAGGGGCAATGTTTGTCCAGAGAATCAGCCTTGATTCAGAAAGCTAAATAGCCACCTCCTGTGTAGTCACCGTTCTGTGATATTGTGGTTTCCTTCCCCCTGCAATCTCATTAACAGCTTCCTGATGTTTGAAGCTGAAAACTTCCTTCCTCGATTAGTATAATGGAGGATGGGAAGTATTTGGACACTCTAGAAAATCATAATAAGATGGTTTTATGAAAAAGTAATGAGGTCTGACTATTTTTTTGGCGTCCCTTTATGATGTAATGAGTAAAGTGATAAGCAAGAGCCGGGTGATTTGACTTTTAAAGGCAGCTGATGACTAGTGGACCCCGAGCCAATGCCTCACAGTTCCAGAATCCTGACCTCACATAGCCCCTGAACGATGGTCCAGGTTGCTACCTCATCCAGTCTTTTGAGGCAGTTGTGGTCAGGATGATTGTAGTGCAAAGTTGGAGGATTGGGAAGCTTTTAACAACCAACAGAAAGCAACTGAAAAAAAGCAGTAAGGAGTGAAAAGATGCATTATAAAAGAGGATACCAAAATATTTTTCAGACACATAAAGAGTGAAAGAGAGGCAAGAGTAGACATCAGAATGTTGGAAAATGATGCTCAAGAGAGAGTAATAGGGAACAAGGAATTAGCAGATGAACATCAATATTCACTGCGGAAGACACTATCAGCATTCCACAAATCCGAGTGTCTCGGAGCATAAGTTGAGTGTAGTTGCTTTTAAAAAGGAGAATGTGCTTGGGAGCCTGAAAGACCTGAAGGTAATTAAGTCACTTAAACCAGGTGGACTGTATCCCAGTGTTCTGAAAGAGGTGGCTGAAGAGATTGTGGAGGCATTAGTAATGATCTTTCAAGAATCACCTGGTTCTGGAGGACTGGAAAATAGTAAATGTCATTTCACTCTCTAAGGGAGAAAGGAAAAACACAGAAAATTATCGGCCAGTTAGCTTGACATTATTAAACATGACGTTTCAGGATACTTGGGAGGCACATGACAAAATAGGCTGAAATCTCCATGGTTTCCTTAAGGGGAAGTCTTGCCTGGCAGATAAATCTTTTGGAATTCTTTGAGGAAATAAAAAGCAGGATAGACGAGTCCAGACGAAGGGTCTCGGCCCGAAACGTTGACTGCTTGTTTCCACGGATGCTGTCTGTGTTACTAGAGGAGTCAATGGATTTTTTTACTTGGATTTTCAGAAGGGCTTTGACAAGATGCCACTCATGAGACTGCTAAATAAGATAAGAGCCCATGGTATTACAGGAAAGATACTAGCATGGACAGGAGATAGGCTGATTAGCAGGAGGCAAAAGTGGGAATGAAGGGGACATTTTCTGGTTGACTGTCAGTGATTAGTGGTGCTGTTGAAAGGGTTGGTGTTGATTCTGCTAAGTTTCACCTTATATGTTAAAGAGGTGGCTGATGGCTTTGAATTGATAGCTTTGTACCAAGTTTGTGGATGATACTAAGAAAGGTGGAGGGACAGGTAGTATTGAGAAAGCAGGGAATCTGCAGGAGGATTTAGAAAGATTAGGAAAATGGGCAAAGAAGGATTACAATGTAGGGAAGTGTATGATCACACGTTTTGGTGGAAGGAATGAAGACTATTTTCTAAATGGGGAATGAATTCAGAAATCAGATGTGCAAAGGGACTTGAGAGTCAAGGTTCAGGATTCCCAGAAGGTTAACTTGCTGGTTAAAGCAGTGGTAAGGAAGGCAAATGCAATATTAGCTTTCATTTTGAGAAGACTAGAATATAAAAGCAAGGATGTAATTCTGTGGCATTGTGAACAGTTTTAAGGCCCATATCTAAGAAAGGCTGTGCTGGCATTAAGAGCAGGTCCAGAGGAGGTTTGTGTGAATGATTTGGGGAAAGGATTGATGTGTAGGGAGTATTTGATGGCTCTGAGCCTGTACTCACTGGAGTTTAGACGAATGAAGGGGGATTTTATTGAAACCTAATGAATATAGATAGAGGGGATGTGGGGATGATGTTTCAAGTAGTGGGAGAGTCTAGGATCAGAGAGCACAGCCTCAAAATAGAAGTACATCCTTTTGGAACAGAGATGAGAAGGAATTTCTTTAGCCAGAGGGTGGTGAATCTGTGGAATACAGTGCCACAGGTGGCTATGGAGGCCAGGTCACTGGGTATATTTAAAGGGCTGATAGGTTCTTGATTAGTAAGGACATCAAAGGTTACAGAAGGAGGCAAGAGAATGGGTTTGAGAGCAGGAGAATAAATCAACCCTGACTGAATGGTGGAGCAGACTCAATAAGCCAACTGGCCTGATTCTGCTTCTATATCTAATGGGTGAGAATGGGGTGTGGTGTTGATTTCCTGCTCTTTACTACTGGGTGTTTTATATAGCAGGGACATCGAGGAGCAGACAGGGAGGCAGATTCTGGAGCGGTGCAATAATAATAGGGTTGTTGTGATAGGAGATTTCAACTTTCCTGATTTTGACTGGTGTCTTCTTAGAGCAAGGGGTTCAGTTGGGGTGGAGTTTGTAGGTGTGTTCAAGAAGGTTTCCTAACGCAATATGTAGGTAAGCCCACTGGAAGAGAGGCTGCACTTGATCTGGTATTGGGAAATGAACCTGGTCAGGTGTCAGATCTCTCAGTGGGAGAGCATTTTGGAGGTAGTGATCACAACTCTATCTCCTTTACCATAGCGCTGGAGAGGGATAGGAGACAATTTGGGAAAACATTTATTTGGGGTAGGACAGGGGTCAGCAACCTTTACCACTGAAAGAGCCATTTGGACCCGTTTCCCACAGAAAAGAAAACACTGGGAGCCGCAAAACCCGTTTGACATTTAAAATGAAATAACACTGCATACAACGTTTTGTTTTGCCTTTATGCTATGTATAAACAAACTATAATGTGTTGCATTTATGAAATTGATGAACTCCTGCAGAGAAAACGAAATTACATTTCTGCATGCAACAAAAACATTTTGAACTCCGAAAAAAAGACGTTGGGTTGAAGGTTACTTTTAAGTAAAATACTCAACGGCTATTTGAGTCCTTCTTTTATTTATGAAAAACGCCAAACTTAAATTTGCCGCCAGCAGCAAGCCAAAAATAACGTCAGCCAGCTGTCAACCTGAAAAATAATAGGTCTATTTCACTGAACAATGAAAACATATGAATATACGTAAAATAATAGGCAATTAAAATATTTATCATACTTGGTCAGGTTGACTCACACCTGACAATGCAGTCGTATTCAGTAGGGATGGATCGATGCTTAGGGGAGTGACCGGGAAGGATAATGTGTTTTTTTCCTCTCTGAACTCACAGAAGCGTTTCCCAAACGATGTTTGCATTGCGATGATTGCAGAATGTAAATACTCCGAATTTATCATGTCGTGACCTTGTTTGAACTCTCTCAAATTGGGGAAGTGAGACAATGTGCCTTTCTGTAAATCTCTGGCAAGCACTGTCAACTTGCGCTCGAATGCCAAAACATCCTCCAACATGTGCAGGGCTGTACGTCCTTACCCCGTTGAAGAGCTGTGTTCAGCGTGTTCAGGTGCGCTGTCATGTCTACCATGAAGTGTATATTTTCCAGCCACTCTGGCTGTTCCAGCTCAGGAAAGGTGAGCCCTTTGCTGCCCAGGAAAGTTTTCACTTCTTCCAGACACGCGACAAAGCGTTTCAGCACCTCCCCTCTGGACAGCCAGCGATAAAAACACGTTGTAGTGGTGTGCTACACGCAGTCAGTAAACTGCAGTCAAAGATAGCTTTATTCGAACTAAACAGCCTTGCTTTTAAGCCTCCCTCAACCCGCCCCCCATGGGCGCGGATGCTGCAAAAGACACGTACTCACAAACCCCCGTAGGCTATCTCCCTTAGCCTGAACGCTGGCTAATTGTGAGCCGGTTCGGATGTGTCAGGAAATGGGTCGCCACGACGTCTTATTTAGATTGTACAAGATCACCATAATCTTCAAATTTAGATTTACATTTCAAAAACTAACAAACTAACATAAAATACATTTTAATTAAATACTGACTATGTAGCGGTGTGCTACACGCAGCGCTAAAATTACGACACGGAGTCGGTAACTGCAGTCGAAGGAAAAAACTTTATTCGAAATCTTCAGCCTCACTTTTAAGCCTTCCTCAACCTGCCCCCCCATGGCGCAGAGGCTCCAAAGCTCTGTGCTTGCAAAACCCCGTAGGCTATCTAATTGTGAGTCGGTTCGGATGTGCCAGGAAAAGGGTCGCCACAACCAATTATTTCCCAAAGCAACAGGGAGCCGCAGCACAGACGTAAAAGAGCCACATGTGGCTCCGGAGCCGCGGGTTGCCGACCCCCGGGGTAGGAGGAAATATGATGCTATTAGGCAGGAGCTTGGCAGCATGAATTGGAAGCAGATGCTCTCAGGGAAATGCGTGGCAGAAGTGTGGGAACATGCTTCAGGGAATATTCAAGGAACATTTGCATGGCATTCCATTGAGGCAGGGAAAGGATGGTTGGATAAAAGAACCATGGTATACAAGGAAGTGGAAAATCTAGTTAAGAAGAAAAGAAAAGCTTATGAAAGGTTCAAGAAACTAGGTACAAATAGAGTTCTAGAAAATTACAAGATTGCCAGGAATGAAATTAGGAGAGTTAGAAGGGGCCATGAGAAGGCCTTGGCAGACAGGATTAAGGAAAATCCCAAGGCATTTTACAAGTATGTGAAAAGCAAGAGGATAAGCCATGTGAGAATAGGGTCAATCAGGAGCAATAGTGGAAACTTGCATGGAGTCAGAGGAGGTAGCGGAGGTATTTAATGAATACTTTGCTTTAGTATTCACCAGGGAAAGGGACCTTGGCAATTGTATGATGACTTACAGCGGACTGAAATGCTTGAGCATATAGACATTAAGGAAGAGGATGTACTAGAGCTTTTGAAAAGCATTAAGTTAGATGAGTCACCGAAACCAGATGAGATGTACCGCAGGCTACTGTGAGAAGCGAAGGAGGAGATTGCTAAGCCTTTGGCAATTATCTTTGCATCATCAATAGGGACAGGAGCAGTACCAGAGGATTAGAAGGTTACAAATATTGTTCCCTTTTTCAAGAAAAGGAGTAGAGATAACTCAGGAAATTATAGACCAGTAAGTCTTACTTCAGTGGTGGGCAAGTTGTTGGAGAAGATCCTGAGAGGCAGGATTTGTGAGCATATGGAGAGACATAATCTGATTAGGGATAGTCAGCATGGCTTGTCAAAGGGCAGGTCGTGCCTTACAAGCCTGATTGAATTCTTTGAGGATGTAACACATCACATCGATGATGGTAGAGCAGTAGGTGTCGTGTATATGGATTTCAGTCAGGCATTTGATAAAGTTCCCCATGCAAGGCTCATTCAGAAAGTAAAGAGGCATGGGATCCAAGGAGACCTTACTTTGTGGATCCAGAACTGGCTTGCCCACAGAAGGCAAAGAGTGGTTGTAGATGGTTTATATTCTGCATGGAGGTCGATGACCAATGGTGTTCCACAGGGATCTGTTCTGGGACCCCTCCTCTTCATGATTTTTATAAATGATCTGGATGAGGAAGTGCAGGGATGGGTCAGTAAATTTGCTGATGACATAAAGGTTGGAGGTGTTGTGGATAGTGTGGAGAGCTGTCAGCAGTTACAGCGGGACATTGATAAGATGCAAAACTGGGCTGAGATGTGGCAGATGGAGTTCAACCCAGATAAGTGTGAGGTGGTTCATTTTGGTAGGTCAAATATGATGGCAGAATATAGTATTAATGGTAAGACTCTTGGCAGTGTAGAGGATCAGAGGGATCTTGGGGTCCAAGTCCATAGGGCACTCAAAGTTTCTGCGCAGGTTGACTCTGTGGTTAAGAAGGTGTATGGTGTGTTGGCCTTCATCAATCATGGAATTGAATTTAGGAGCCGAGAGGTAATGTTACAGCTATATAGGACCCTGGTCAGACCCCACTTGGAGTACTGTGCTCAGTTCTGGTCGCCTCACTACAGGAAGGACATGGATATTAGAAACATAAAACACTTACAGCACAATACATAGGAAGGGGAGATTTACAGGGATGTTGCCCGGATTGGAGAGCATGCCTTGTGAGAATAGTTTGAGTGAACTCGGCCTTTTTTCCTTTGAGAAACGGGAGGATCGATGACCTGCTCAGATGATGAGAGGCATTGATCCTGTGGATAGCCAGAAGCTTTTTCCCAGGGCTGAAATGGCTAACATGAGGGGTCATAGTTTTAAGGTGCTTGGAAGTAGGTACAGAGGGGATGTCAGGGGTAAGTTTTTCACACAGAGTGGTGGGTGTGTGGAATGCACTGCCAGCGATGGTGGTAGAGGTGGATACAATAGGGTCTTTTAAAAGTCTCTTAGATGGGTACGTGGAGCTTAGAAAAATAGAGGGCTAGGTACAAGTGAAATTCTAGGCCATTTCTAGAGTAGGTTACATGGTCGGCATAATATTGTGCGCCAAAGGACCTGTAATGTGCTGTAGATTTGGAATTCCCAAAGAAGATTTACAGGTAATAATTTATTTTTTGAAGTGTAGGAGGTGTCACAGCCTGCAAGCAGGAAGCGTGCTCCCAGAAACAGCTCTAGCGTACATGACAAATGAGAAAATCTGCAGATGCTGGAAATCACAGGAATACACACAAAATGCTGGAGGAACTCAGCAGGCCAGGCAGCATCTATGGAAAAGAGTAAACAGCCAATATTTTGTGAAGGGTCTCAGCCTGAAATGTTGACTGTCGACTTTTTTATCATAGATTCTGCCCAGCCTGCTGAGTTCCTCCAGCATTTTGTGTGTACGCGACTGCTGTTTTGGTAGAGGAATAAATACTGAATGTACTGCCACACAAGTAGTGTCCCTATCATTTACGTTCATTACAAGACCTGCAGAGTTACGGTTTAAAGTCTGATCTCAGAAATGACAACCTGCAATGGTAGAGAACTGCCACAGTACTCACTGGAGTCTCAGCTAGGAATCAATACACAGGTCTTCAGCTTGAAGTTGTGATTGAGGAGTGAATGGTTTCCATGTGCTAAAGTTTGCCGACACGTATCTCAGAGGTACATCCGTACAATGTTTTCTTCTGCAGAGCTCGCCAACTGCTGAACTTGTGACCAAAGGAGAATTGTTGCTCACAGACATTCTTGGCAGTACAACAGGGCACATCAAAATAACCCGTGTACGTGATCCTGTTTTGGCTTCCTGCCTTTCACTCTAGTCTTAATTGCTCCATTGGGCCTGTGCATTGTATGCAGAGGCAGTGACACGAATTAATTGCAGGTGCTTGGCCTGGTTAATCCAGTGCTCCTGAGCCTGCAATAGTCAGCGTCCTTCACCCTGCTAACCAGGACGCGTACCCTGTGGGTCCTCTCATCTGCCTTGACTACCTGCATGTACACCAAAGGTCCTCACTTCTTCAGTGGTTCCGGGCTTGTTACCATTCATTCTGAATATTCAAGCCCTATTAGTTATTTCAAAATGCATCCGCTCACTTTTTTTCAGCATTTTACCGTTGCCCTGTCCACCTTACCAACTCATCCATGTTGCCTGAAACAGCTTTTATTTCATCTATGATCCTACTAATCACAACTCTTTTCAGAGCAGTGTTGTACCCGAGGAACCAGGGCTTGTTTGTTATACACATTAACGATTTGAACATGAGTGTTGGAGGCGTGATTAATGAATTTGCAGGTGACTCAAAATGGGTTGTGTTGTTGGTAGTAAGGAGGGTGATATGGCAAGATGGCAGAGCAAAAGTTCAATGAGCAAAGTAAATATTTATCAAAGCACATGTATGTCACCATATACAACCCAGAGATTAATTTTCTTGTGGGCATTCATTGTAAGTACAAAGAACCACGAAAGGATCAATGAAAAAACTGAACGTCACAGAGATGGACAAACAACCAGTGTGCAAAAGACAACAAACTGTGCAAATACAGAAAAGAAGAAAATAATAATTAATAAATATCAAGAATATGAGTTGTAGAATCCTTAAAAGTGAGTCTGTAGGTTGTGAATCAGTTCAGTGTTGGGGTGAGTGAGGTTATCCCCTCTGGTTCAAGAGCCTGATGGTTGAGGGGTAACAACTGTTCCTGAACTTGGGGGTGTGGGACTTGAGACTCCTATACCACCTCCTTGATGGCAGCAGCAAGAAGAGAGAATGGCCTGGGTGGTGGGGGTCCCGGACGATGGATGCTGCTTTCCTTGTGACAGTACCCCTTGTAACCGTGCTCATTGTTGGGGAGGGTTTCACCTGTGATGGACTGGGCTGTATCCACTACTTTTGAAGGTTTTTCCATTCACAGAATTGGAAGTTAATGCTGTTAAGTGTGAAGTGGTCAATTTGAAAGGACCATTAAGCATAGGGCACACAATCAATGCAGAGTCGTCAGGAATACTTGGGAACAGAGGACTACTGTGTACCTTTGTAAATTCCAGAAGGTGGCAGCATTAAGTCACAGTGTAGAATGTAGGAAGCAGGGAATTTTGGTGCAACTTGATATGTCATTCATTGGGCTGCTGTTCAATTTTTGGTTCTGCACTGCGGGATGGACGTGACTTCTGGAGAATGGAAAGGAGATTGCATGAGAGAGAGCCTCCAGTTGTGAGGAGAGACTGGTTTTCCCTACAGCAGAGAAGGCTGATGGGGACCTGGGAGATGTGTACAAAATTACGGTCAGGTATTGTCTGCCTAAGAGTGATGGAGGCAGGAGCTCTTACCTCATTGAATGATTATCTAGGTGAGCGCTTGAATCACAAAGGTATAAGAGGTTACAGGTGAAGCGTCGTAGGGCGCCACAGTGACGTAGCGGTTAGTGCAACAGTTTTGCAGTTCAGGTAATCAAAATTCATGCTTCAGCTCTGGAGTCCTTTGTAAACAAGTCTGTACATTCCTTCCCGTGTGTGAGCGGGACTTCCTCTGGATCCTCTGGGTTTCCTTCCACAATCCAAAGCTGTACGAGGAGTAGGATAACTAGTTGTCCTGTGATTAGGCTCGGGTTAAGTCAGTGGGTGGCTGGGCAGCACCGCTCAAATAGCCACCTGTACCATGGTGTATCTCTAAATAAAACAGTGCGGGCCTTTTGATCCACCGTGGCCATGCCAATTACCCACCTTAACCAGTCCAACCTCACACATACCCTTTGTGAGCCTGTCTGAATGTCTCTTAAATGGAACAGTTGTATCTGATTCCAGCAGCTCC